>NW_027187391.1:57357355-57369855 GCF_028583685.1 Petaurus breviceps papuanus
CTTTCTTTCTTTCTTTCTTTCTTTCTTTCTTTCTTTCTTTCTTTCTTTCTTTCTTTCTTTCTTTCTTTCTTTCTTTCTTTCTTTCTTTCTTTCTTTCTTTCTTTCTTTCTTTCTTTCTTTCTTCCTTCCTTTCTTCTTCCAGAAGGGGCCAAATGAATCCCCTCTTCAGAAGGCATTATTTTATTGTTTGACAGGTCTCTGGAGTAAGCCTGAATGAGAGTTGCAGCTCTAAGACTTCCCCTCCCCCACCCCAGAAAGCTGTGGTGGCAGGATTAGCCCACATTTGATAAGTTTTTCCCTTAATACTCAAAATAAGCTTTCTTTCTAACCCTTTTGTCTCATGGGCAAAGTATCAGCATCATTCTTCCTAGCCCATATCTATTGATTAAGCTACTGACACAATGCCATCAGTAAATAAAATAAAATTGTCCCTCTTTTAGGCTCTTCTCAGCAGCACAGCTAATAAAAGGAGACTACACAGCTGGCTTGATATATGGAGCCATCGGGCTGCCTGCCACGTGGTGAGGCGTGGGTTCAGAATCAGGCACACAGTGCACTGTGCACCCTTCCTCAGAGCTTCTGAAGAAGGAAATTATAGAGTGAGATGAAAAATGTACCAGTGTCCAAGGGAAGGGGACAGGGAAAGGGTAGCCTTTCAGAATCAGACGCCAAACCAGGTGAAGAAACAGAGCAAACAGTGACACCCCCAAATGAAGAACCACTCCTTTACAAAAACTACTTTTGATGTATGAACTAATGAATGAGCAAGTAAAAAAATATTTATTCTTACTTTATATTAAGCATTGTATCAAATGCTCGGGATATAAATAGAAAATTGAGACAATCCCTGATCTCAAGGAGCTCACAATCTAATTGAAGGAGACAATACATAGAGGAAGGTTCAGTTGCAGGATGTAGGGAAATGACTTATAGTCCTTTAGTTGCAGCAGTAGCGTGCCTAAATCCAAGTGTTCTTAGGTCAGTCAGTCAGTCAACAAGCATTTATTAAACACTTACCAATATGCTGGGCATTGTACTAAGTGATAGAAATACAAAGAAAGGCAAAGAATAGCTCCCACCCTCAAGTAACTCACATTCTATTGGGGGAGATAGTATGCAAACAGCTGTATACCAACAGGGTAACTTGGAGGTGGTCTTAGAGGAAAGTCATTAGCAAGGAGGACCACAAAAGGTTTCTTGCTGAAGGTGGCAATTTAGCTGAGATCTACAAGAAATCAGAAAAGTCAGGAATTAGAGATGATGAAGATATTCATTTCAGGCATAAGGCACACTCAAAATGCATGGGCATCAGGAGTGTGAGGGACCAGCAAGGAGGTCAGAATGTGTGTAGAGGGAAAAAGTATAAAAAAGATAGAAAGGGGAGATTATAAAGGGCATTAAAAGCCCAGCATAGGATTAGCATCCAGAGAAAGATCTGATAAAGAGAAATGTGTATAGAATGATTTTACATACACACATGCATATGTGTGTGTATATATTTGTGTCTAATGGTAGCATTTAATATTTAATCTTAAAGGTGAGACAGAACCACTGAGAAGAAGATGGTTAGAACTATACTTTTGGAACCCTTTGGTAGATGAGTGAAGGATGGCCTTGAGTGAGAACACAAGGCAAGGAGATCAACCAGAAGGCTATTACAATAGTCCAGGGAAGAGATGAGGGTCTGCAGCTTGTGACACCACTGATCACTCTCTTCCTCCTAGATACTCTCTTCTCTATGTTTTTGGTACACCACTTTCTCCAGATTTTCATCCTAGTAGGATCATTTCTTATCAGTTTCCTTGGCTTAATTCTCTTCCTGATCATGCCCTTTAACTATAGATGACCTTCAAGGTTCTCTCCTGAGCCCTCTTCCCTACTTCACTTTGTGATCTCATCAGCTCCCATGGATTTTATTACCATTACCATGTGGATGATTTTCAAATCTACTTATCCTAGGCCAAACTCTGCTTGATCTCTAATCTGCATTATTTAACTGTATGTCCAGTAGACATCTCAAACTCAATATGTCCAAAAGAGAACTCAATATTTTTTCTCCTAAACCTTTCCCATTTCCTACCTTCCCTACTATTATAGAGAGCAATACCATTTTGAATGAAACATCATGGATTCCTCACTATCTCTCACCCTCCCCCAAACCCTAATCATATCTAATCTGTTGCTAACACCTATTGATTTTATCTGTGGAATATCTCTTGTGCATGCCACCTTCTCTCTTTTAACACTGCCAGAACTCTAATGCAGTTCTACATGACCTCAGGCTTGGATTTTCCCAATAGCTTGATAGTGCCTCTGCTAGCCTGGAATTTCTCCTTTCTCCAATCCATTCCCAGTTCAGTTACTAAAGTGATTTTCCTATAGCTCAAGTCTGATCATGTGGTTAAGGTTTTGGGTTCAGGGGTGCTCAAGACCCCAAAATATCAACATGCCAGGTCCTGCCAAATGAATTTGATTCAATTCTTATCTCAGCCAAAGTAAAGCAAAGTTTATTAAAGATTTGACATACTGGGTAGACAAGGAGCCTAAGTATCTTTGACACTTGTATTGGACAAGAGGGCCAGAATAATCTGACAGAGTGAGTCTGAGCTAAATTGAATTCTCAGCCCCATCATGGAGGCAAGATGGATCATATATACAGAAAGATTGTGGGAAGATTTAGGGGTGGTCTAGAGGAGGAGTCTGGGGAGGGTTTTCAGAAGGAGTCTAAGGAGGATCTTTGATGGAACTGAGGTCAGACTCCAGTAATGGGATTAAAGGTGGGAAATAGCTGAAGGCTACCTGGAGATGACAGACAATGGAGGGGTAGGCTAATTTACGGATAACAGATTTGGGTATAGATATTTTGATAAGATTGAGGGTGGAAAGTAGCTGGAGAATGGAGGGCTGGCTAGTAATCAAGATTTGGGCCTTATAATGAAAGGTTTGTGGCCTTAGGCAAATGCCTCATCAAATGGGAAGATGCAAGGGGCTTTCCAGAGCCTGTACCCCATCAAAGTCATTCTTCTTGCCCCCACCAAATAAACTCTAGTGGCTTCCTTTGCCTTTAGGATTAAATACAAAATGCTGTTTCACATTCAAAGTCCTTTATAACCTAACCCCTTATTACCCTTCCAGTCTTTTTATACTTTGCTTTCCAACATTTACTCTTCAGTCCATTGACACTGACCTCTGGGTTGTTCCACAAGCTAGATACTCTAAAGATAAAACTGCGGAGAGATGCTCTGGCCTTTTTCTGTCTGTTCCCCCTGTCTAGAATGTTCTTCTTTCTCTGTTCTGACTACTGACCTCTCTGATTTAGTTTAAATCCCAACTAAAATCCCACTTACTACAAGAAGCCTTCTCTAATCCTTAATTCCAGTGTGCCCACCCCACTCCCCTACATTATCTTCTACTCATACTATGTTTGTTGCTTGTTTTGTATGTATTTGTTTGCATTTTGTCTCCCCCATTAGATTGTAAGCTCCTTGAAGGCAAGGAAGGTTTTCTGACTTTTTTTTTGTATCCTCAACACTTAAAATAGTGCCTGGCACATAGTAGGCACTTGATAAATGTTTATTGATTGCTTGATTGTGCTAGGATGGTAGCAGTGTCAGATGAGAGAAGTGGGGCATATATGAAACATGTTCTGAGGGTAGAAGTGATAGGACCTGGCAATAGAATCGATATGATGAGTGAAAGAGAGAATGAAGAATTGAAGATTCAATTCAATAAACAATTATTAAACACCTACTAAATGCCAGGCACCATTCTAGTGCTGAGTATAAAAATAATAAAAAGAAAGATAGTCCCTGTCCTCAAGAAGCTTACAATTTAATGGAGGAAGACAACACACAAAAGAAATCTTGGAAGCAAAGGGGGAATCATTAGGAGGCACCTGGCACGGAAGCATCTTGTTCTGTTAATTTTGAGCCAGGCAGATCTGCAGACACAAGTGGAGTGAACTGAAAATTCAGGTTCAATCCCCTATTAAGTAAGACTTTGGGATTTTAGTACACTACTCTCTAGCTTTTCAATCAGAGGGGAGAGGGGTCTAAAGGTGGTGTTAGCTGGCAAATGATGATGAGATTAGAAGTAATGACCTCCTTCTGGGAGGGGAGATCTTGTTCCTTGGAGTTGAAAGCAGGTAGAGAGGCAGATGCAAAGTGTAGTGATCCTTAGGCTATGATCCTAGGTGATTGGGAAGATGATTGGACCATCAATAGCAATAGGAAATTTAGGAAGAAGGGGTTTGGAGGGAAAGACAATGAGTTCAATTATGGACATATTGAGTTTAAGATGGCTATAGGTTATCCAGTTTGTAATGTCTAATAGGCAGTTGGAGGTCAGAAAAGAAGTAAGATAGTGACAGATAATCTGAGAATTGTCTACATAGAAATAATAATTAAGGGCAGTGGACAGAGTGCAGAGTTTAAAGTCAGGAAGACATCTTCTCAAATTCAAATCTGGCCTCAGATACTAGCTGGGTGACTTGGGCAAGTCACTTAACCCTGTTTGCCTCAGTTTCCTCCTCTATAAAATGAGCTGGAGGAGGAAATGTCAAATTACTCCATCATCTTTGCCAAGAAAACCCCATATGGGGTCCCAAAGAGTCAAACACAACTGAAATGACTGAAGAACAACGAAAGAGTAATAATTGAATGCATGAGAGCTGATGACATCACCAAGAGAAGCAGTAAAAAGAGAGGAGAGAGGGGAGGAGAGGACAGAGCCTTGTGTGGTACTGAAGAGGTTACCCATAAAGAGGGTTAGGGTTACTCTGGAGACCCCAAAATACCAACATGCTGGTCCCTGCTGAATTGAATTCAACTCAAGTCTCCTCTCAGCCAAAGAAAAGCACAGGTTATTAAAAATGTGCTTGCATTAGACACAGAGTAAGTCTGCGCTAGGTCATTCTATGGCGCTCTCACAAACATGAAGACAAGATGGGGTCTTATATACAGAAGGTTGTGGGAGGAATCTAGGGGTGGTCTAGGGGAGGAGTTTGGGGAAGGTCTTCAGGAGGAGTTAATGAGGTCAATGAGTGATTAAGGATGGAAGGCCACCTGGAAACTACAGACAATGGTGGGCTAGGCCAGTTCAAGGGTGGATTGATATTTTGATAGGCTCAAGGGTGGGAAGTCTAGTAACAGAGGGTGGGAAGTGTAGTAACAGAGAGTGGGGAGTCTAGTAACAGATTTAGGCTCAGCCACAATGTAAGGCTTATTGCCTCATGCAAATGCCTCACCAAATGGGATGATTTAATCAGAGTTCAAGAGGGGGTTCTTAGAGCCTGTACCTCAAGGACTCAAGGAGAGCTCCCAGAGGCCATACCTCATCAGTACTTATAGTTAATAGGCATGACCTGGAAGGAGATCCAGCAAAAGAGACTGAGAAAGAGCAATGAGACAAGGAAACCTGGGGAGAGCAAAGTCAAGGAAACCTACAGAGAAAAGAGTGTAAAGAAAAATATGTAATCGACAATGTCAATGAAGCTAGAGGTAAAAAAGAATAATGATTGAGGAAAGGTTATTAGGTTGGCAATTAATTACTATTGGTAATTTAGTGTGGATTGTTAGGTAAGATAGGTATTCCTGTAAGAGCAGATGGCCTGGTGGGCCAGAAAGCTTAGTGTCAGAACAGATGTTAAGGTTTTGTTGTTCTTAGGGAGAGGTAGCAAGGTTGATGATGAAGACAATGATGGCTAGCATTTACATACTACTTTCAGGTTTGCAAAGCAACTTATAAATATCATCTCATTTTATTCTCACAACATCCCTGGGGTATAAGTGCTATTATTATTCCCTTTCTACACATGAGGAAATTGAGTCAAACAGGGTTTAATTGACTTGACTAGGTTTCCACAACTAGGAAGTGTCTGAGGCTGGATTTCAAACTCCAGTGTTTATGATTCCAGGTTCTCTATCAGAAGAGAACCCAAGTGCAAACTATTTTGAGTGATCTTTGATACTTTATTCATATATGCACTTATATCTTGGAATAATAAGGATAATATAGTAAAGAGGGAAAAAATATTGGCTCTGTAGTTAGAAGAATAAGATTCGAATTCCATTTCTGATGCTTTACTGTTAACACTTGACTTGGCTAAAACCTTAGTTTTCTTATATGTGAAATAATGGAGTTGGCCTGTAAAGTTCCTTCCAGCTCTAGATCTTTGATGGTTTTGGATTTTCTCTGAAGATCATTGGAATTAAACCTTACAACATTTCTCTAATTTTTGGAAGAGAAAAAAGGGGCTGTGCCTCTTCATTTGTCCCCACAGTGCTGCTGTGCTGAAATGAACTTGGCAATGAGAGAAGAGAGTAAAAAAACACTGTAGTATTCCTCAGGCAAACATTTCCAGGGGAATTGGTGAGGACATAGGACACACATAGAAAGGTGGCTCAACTCTGAGTTTTAAATCCTTTTTAACCATGAACAGTTTGTGGTTGAACTAATTTTTAATGCTAAGGTACTGAATACAGTCATACTCTCTCTTTAGATTATGGCACAGTAGTGCATTAGTTTCTTGTGTTAGGGTTTAGAAAATATTGCTAGATATCTGCTCAATGGTTCTACCAAATGGAAAAGCTATTTTTATTTTAAAAGGTGTGCGGGGAGATTAGAACAGTTATTTAAGAACAATTAGTTTACAAACACCATTTCTCTAGTCATAGAGTTTGAAATTTGGTCTCCAGACCACTTAATCAAAGGCTAATTAGTCAAAGACACTAATGGTATTTACTGTCTATAGAACACTTTATATACATGGTGCTTTGGGGAGAACTGACAGGGCAGTGAAGGAAACCCAGTGTAACACATTAAGTAATGAACTCTCAATGTTTGAACCCATTCCCCCAGAAAGGGGGAAGGAAAGGTAGGAAGAGCAAAAATGAAAAAGAAAAACTAAATACAAAGTGTAATTTATCTGTTTCTAACTTGACTATGGTCAATTCTGCTTTGTGCACTGTTATTCAAACTATTTGGATATCACTGGTCCAAAATTAAAGTTTTAATATTTCAATATCATGTTTACATTGTTTTGCTATTCACTAAACTGTTAAAAATCTAAATATATTGAGCTGACCTGATTTGTTTCTACCTTTATTCTCAGAACAACTAGTCTACTTCCTAGTTTTGTGAAATAATTCCTTTCTGAAAGTGGATACCATCACTGTTCCTGGCATCAAAGGGATGCTACCAATCCTTGTATATCTATATTTAGTTTATTTTTGATTAGTATCATCCAAAGTTCTTAGGATATGCTTTACCTAGATTAGTGCATTTGAAAAAGGGTCTAGGTCTCTAGACCTGAATATAAAACAATACTACTCCTAATTGTAGCCACCCAGACCTAGACTATATCCAGGCAGGTCTGGTTTACCTGTAAGTCTTGTGTACTGCTTTACTTCTAAGAAACCAGAATAAATAGCTGAGAAATTGAAGGGCAATAATACTGATTGGCACACATATCCTTGGAGTCTTTTTGTATGTGTGTACCACTGGTAGATTTTATATTATCAATAAACTGTGCAGTTAGATTTAAAGAGTGTGAGGCTGCATTTCCAATCCTTGAGATCTAGACATTTACTAACTCAAACACATTTACAGGGTTGTAGTTGGGAGAGAATTAATATATGATATTAGATACATTCTACTCTTTCAGTATACTTTGCTGTCAGAACCAGAAACTATACCCTGAAAATTTAACCGTTTCATCTCCAGATATACTACCTGGAAGCCTTACTTGTTTCACTGATGAATTCCTTGTGGGATCCACTATTTCAGGCAGGAACCACTATACTTGAATTTACACCCTGGCTATCTTCTCATGTTCTTGATAGCTGCCTTGTTGCTTCATTAATCACTCCCCTTACCCCTTGCCAAAGTCTTTACAGTTCTAGAACCATAATCAAATTAGTACTTTGATTATTCTTAGAAAGGGTGTGTTAACCTACACTCCACTCAATGATCCAGTAACTTTCTTAGGATCATTGTTGGTTTGGTTTTCTTGACTCCTGAGTCATAAAAGCTCCATCCTCTGTGAAGTTAGTATCAAAGATTTTGGTGGAATCTCCACTGTCTTGAGGTGATACCTTTCTTACTTAGCATGGCTACTATGTTGAGAGTAGAGACCAGGAGGGAAGTAGTGTGCTAACTTAATTATATCTTATGATTTTTAATCTTAGTCTTTAGTCTATCATTTTTAATCTTAGCTCAATTAAAGCTATATTTAATTGCAATTTTATGGTCCATGAAGAATAACTTGTGTTTTAATACTAAGCCTGAATTACTAGATTGGCCTAAATTAGGCCTGACTCATAATAATCTGGAAAGATATTTATAATAAGAGGTTTCCACCATCAAGAACAAAAGAAGTATAATACATGGACTCTGATATCACAATTCTGGATATGTTTCTAGATGTCACAGAAAGGGAAATAAATTGTTTCAAATGTAGAGAGAGAAGAAGATCCATTTGGATGCAAGACAATCAAGGGGACATCGAGGGAGTTATTCACAATATATTTGAAAGGAAGATAATAAAAATGTGGAAGAAAAACATAGTTGGGGAAAACCATTGCTAGAATGTAAAAATATTCATTCCCTTTGTTGTTACAATGTCACTTGTGAGGTGGGGTTCTAAGATAGCAACATCTATCTATATTATTACTTTGTAAATGTTCAAGCTTAATATAAATGTTAGCTATTATTGTTATTTGAATGATAAGAGAGAACAGGTTTACAGATGGCTGAGAAGATGTTATAGTCATGATGCTTCTATGGAAGAAAGTCTGAAAAGTAGACTACTTTTTTATTTAACAAAAGGTTAGGCAAAAAAAGGGTTGTGTGAGGGGTGATGTTAAGTGAGGAGTGACTAGAAGAGGGTTTTGATAGGATAAGTAAGTCATACCAATTGTTAAGTTCTCCAGGGAGTCCAAAGAAAACTTATCCAACTGTCTATCAGACCACAGGAGGGAGATTTTTTCCAGTGGAATTGAGACAGATCAGATGGAAGAAAGGATATAAAGGATATTTGAGTAATACAGGTCAAAGCCAGGCTCAGCTATATACCATGGAGCA
The DNA here is from genome assembly GCF_028583685.1 of Petaurus breviceps papuanus. Taxonomy (NCBI): domain Eukaryota; kingdom Metazoa; phylum Chordata; class Mammalia; order Diprotodontia; family Petauridae; genus Petaurus; species Petaurus breviceps. The sequence continues at coordinate 57,366,437 of NW_027187391.1, forward strand.
TAGTAGAGAATGAAATGGGATTTGGTGCAACCAAATTTCTGCGTATTTGTGATGCTGGATGGAAATGGGTAGTGAATACAATTTAGGGGAAAGATAAGCAAGCCTATTGAGGACAGGAATCCTTAACATCCTGTTTATCTTTGTAGCTCTTCCGGTGCCTGGAATATGGGTTTTCATGTAGTGGGTAAATTTAATTAATGTTTGATGAATGAATGAATAAATGAGACCAGACTGGAGCTTATTATATTTGAGTAGAAATTCACTTCTCTCAACTGGAAGGAAAGGAAAAAGAAAGCAAACTGACATTAAAAGAGTATTAAGATGAAGAAAAAAACATTATATACATGATCATATTTCAATTTCAAAGCAACCTTGTAATATGGATACCATTCTTAACCTCACATTACAGATAGGAAAATGGAAGATCAGAGAGGTTAACTGATTCAGTGTCACACAGCAACCATGTGTCTGAGGTAGGATTAAACTCGGGTCTTCCCGATTGTAAGCCACAACTGTGTGAGTCACATCCCTAACCTAGTATAACATGCTCTCAGGAGAAAGTAGGGGGAAATAAGACAGATAGGTAGAAAATTAGCTAGCTAACTAGATGGATTTATGAATAGTCTAATTGGAAATGGTATATTTAGGAGCCAAAAGAGCAATACTTAGAGGAAACAGGAAAACAAAATAAGTGATAATACGTCCCCTCCCTTAAATTGATTTATCTAATTAGAATGATTTGGTTTCTTAATTTTTCTTCTTTTTTTTAAAATTGAGATGAACTCTGGATTCACACCACTTTGCCAGCCACTGATACAGCAATATTTTTGTTGAGTTCTAGAAGGCACAAAATGGTTTGTATTCCTTCTTTCAATGAGGTTTGGTATTAAAGACCAATCAAACTGTCCAAGTAGAACAACTATGGTGATTTTTTATTAGTGATAGTGAGAAAATATGATAAAAAACATCTGGAATAAAACATGTTCTACTGATTAGTTATATTCCCTTGACTGCCATATGCACTGATATACATGAGTTACATGTGTATATAAAGCTGGGAGTCTATCTTGGCATATATCCTTGAGTAGATGCCAAGTTGTATATATTTATCTATATGCATGTATATAGATGCACACATATATGCTGTATATGGAGCCATATTACACAATACTGAGATGTTTATTTAGTCATAGCATGACATTAACAAGTTTAATGACTTGGTAAAATTAAAAATCTGTGCCAATGCCCTCTTTTTTTTTTTTTTTGTTGCCTGGGATGGTTTCAGTGAAACTCTGTTGCAAAGACAAGGAGACAGACTTAGGACAAGCAGCAAGGCATGAAAGGAAAAGCCATGGGCTTTTTGAACTTAGGATAACTGGCTTCATTTCTAAGCTCCAACACTGGAACGATGGCCAAATGATTTTACTCTTCTCAATTTTCTTTGTCTGGAAAATGGGTTTAATGCTATTTGCACTACCTATTTCACAGGGTTTTTGGGAAGTATGTGCTCTGCAGAAATTAAGTGCCATGGAAATGTGAATTATGGATTTTGTGTAGTGCTAGATACATACATAGCAAGCTCTTAATAAATTATTTTTGACTGAATAAATGATTATTCAAAGGCCCCCATCACCCTAAATTTCCTTGTTGTAACACTTGAAATGTAGACTATATTGTACTTATTAGTCAGATAATTTGGGAATGAGCTGTAGGAATGGACTACGTTAAAGGTGAAAGTTCATAATGTTCTCCATGCCTTACTAGATCTGGGACACTTCTGCTCATAACACACTCTAGTCCAGCACAGAATTTGGCATAAGTTGGGTCCATAGTGGTTATATCACAGGATATTCCCAAAGGACTTCATTATAGCTCAAGGTCTCCTGTATTATGGCCGTATAGCCTGGAACCCAAGGACAAGGCTAGAGAGAGGCTTCAGGGTATGAATACAGAAATTCTGCTTACCCACTTGTGCCCTACACAGCCATCCCAGCAGCAAAAAGTGGATAGGCAGTAGAATAACAGGAGAACACAAGAATTAAGCTCATTCCTTCCTCTCCAGATACTACACATGGAGACTTTTTTAAGCTCCAAGGAAATATGTTGAGGCAATTTTTTCTCTTGTTGTTTTTCATTTTTGAGGCTCATTATTAGTTCCAAGACTATTCAGGGATATCTAATATTTTCCAGACCTAGTCTTTTTATTTCCTTGCACTACCATATTTTTTTCCACTTTTAATTACTCCATTGATTTTAAAGAGCTGCATAGAAAACCTTCAAAAGCATCCCTCTTAGAGGCAATTCTTCTTGCATGTCATTTATGTTCTATATTTCTCTTCCCTTGTTCTTTAGTTCTAAAGAAATTTGCATAATGGTAATACTAATAATAACAGCATCTGTGTTTCTGATGACTTGCTTCATCTCCAACAAATGTTTACTCCCAGCTGAAGTCATAAGCTGCTTTTCTTGACATCATAAGTGATCATTCCGGTCCTTGACTAGAAAAAATGTGGTGAACAGAGATGATCTCCATGTCTGGGGACAAGCATGGGCCCACAAATTCTCTTTGAATTTCTTGAGGAATAGAGCTAAGAGATCTTATGTTTTTCTGTCCTAATGAGTTCAAACCTCTAGTTTTAGACCCATTGACTATATGATTTTAGAGTTTGGAGAAGGGAACCAATGTTAGATCAATGAGATTTCAGGTTTTGCCTAGAAGTTTTTTTTCTCTTTTTAAAATGAGAGCAAGTGGGATTATAAATTTATAAGCAGTTAATTGTATTATACATATGACATATATGTATATTGGAAATCTGTTCTAAAAATCTGTTACCTCACAAACATTGCTCAATGAACACTGTACATCCATTTATAAAATATCTCCTGTGTGTTGAGTGGCAGTATACCATACAATATATGGAGAAGGTTCTGTGCTTAGGTCCTAATAATAGCTAGATCTTTTTTTTTTTTACAATCCTGTTATCCCATACCCTGTTGGTATAGTTTCTCATCTTTCTACCCCTAGCCACCAAAGAAGCTTCTGTTGCTTTTTAGAGAGAGAGGAGATCCAACTTGTGGTTGTACTCACTAAAGGTGACTTTCAACAGATCACTCAACCTGTCTATGCTTCCTTTATTAAATAGAACCAGAGACATTCTTGCTTCCCACCTACTTCCCAGGAGATTTTCAAAATGAATATGTGAACATTAAAATACATTTCAGAAAGTGTTGAGAAATCCTCATAAGAAAGGCAGTGGGCAAATGAATTAATAACTAAATAATTTGTATCAAAATCTACTGAGCTAAGTGTTTTATAGTTTAATTTCATATAAAGGGAAATCAAGGCACACAGCATAAATGAAATAGGGTACAAAAAGATTGGCTGTCAGGACTGAATTCACGATGCAGACTTTCAAGCT
>NW_027187391.1:57374855-57389747 GCF_028583685.1 Petaurus breviceps papuanus
AGCGGTGATTAGGGGAACACTCTAAAATGTTGGAATGAAGCACCTTCCACAGAGGTGGGACTGTGTGCTTTGACTCCATGGGGAGGAATACACATGACATAGCCCCTTGTCAAAGGATCAGAACTCTAATTTATAAAATTATTAAGTATAAAAAGGGAATTGAATTAAATTGAGGATTCTTAACTTTTTTGTCATGCATCCCATTGGCAATCTGCTGAAGACTATTGATCCCTTCTTAGAATAATGTTTTGTTGACTGTAATTGGAGGAAGTGCTATTTTTTCAGTTAGAGATTGTGAAAATGAAGTTGTAGTTTTTTTCCCCTATCCAAGTTCACAGACCCCAAAGAAGAGGTCTGTGAATGCCAAGTTAATAACCTCTAAACTGGGTCATTTTTGGGAGTCTACTTCTATATATCTCGAAGATTCAAAATTCATGTTCAAAAGGAAGGAAGGGTAAAGTTCATACCTTTCCTGGTATATAAATGGAAAATTCTGGAAATGGCAGGAAAATTGACAAGAGTACTTTTTTTCCTTTTAAATAAAGTTGAGTTTCTGTTTAAAACACACACACAAACACACACACACACACAGAGCTTGCTAAAAGTATTTTAGTCTCGTTGAGGTTATGTCAATGTTAGGGCTTCCCTCATCTAGTCTGGTTCCAGCTGTCTGTGTGCCAGAAGAGGAAATGGACTGAAACGTCATAAGGAACAATCAAGAATAAAAATGTAGCTAAAGGGAAAGAGTAGGAATTAGCCCGGCTTCTTTCGTTAGGATCCCAGGGATGTCTGCCCATCTCACTGCAGACGCAAATGTTAAGGTGGTAGGTAGTTTCTCTATGCACTAGTCATGGCTTGTCATTTATTCACATGACTGCTTCTCTTCTTAATGAAAAAACAAAGCAAAAGCAAAGCAAACAAATAAAAACCACTAGGCTTCTACAAACAAGAGACCCTGGTTTAAAAACAAAAAAGGTTTGCAAAATATAAATTCCAAACCTCAACAACCATTTGACCCTTGAATCTAAAGTACTCTTTCTTAATCTGTTCTTTGCAAGGCAGAAGATCTAAACTTTGAGCATCTCTTGGGGGGCAATAACCTTTGTAGCATTCGTAATTCATCCCTATTGAAATCTGTGCTAAGGGAGAAAACAGAATAATGTCTGAAAATTCTGTATAAGTTTGTCACTCTTGTTCTCAGCATCCCCTACACTGGGAGTAAATAATATTTCCTGATGGTGAAGACTTTCTAGCAAGTAGAAGACTTGTACCAGACCTACCGTGTTTCCCCGATAATAAGACCTATCCCGAAAATAAGCCCTCCCCTTACTGTGTAAGATTCCTCTAAAATAAGCCCTCCCCCGAAAATAAGCCCTATTGAGATTGCTACTGTAGTGAAGGTGATCCCCTGGGCACGCTACATTACGGTACCCTCTGTATGCACCGTCATCCCCCCGCCGTGAAACACATGCCGCGCTCCGAGCTGCATCCAATCAGAGCTGCAGCAGTGAGCGCATCATCCTGTTCTTCCCCAGTGATTTGCTTATTGAATAAAGGTACTTTTTTTGTTCACATTTACCTGTTTATTAAAATTGCTGTCAATGTTCATTAAAATAAGCCCTCCCCTGAAAATAAGCCCTCTGGTGTTTTTCTGTCCAAAAAAATAATAAGACAGTGTCTTATTATCGGGGAAACACGGTACAAGTTGTAAATTTTCTAGCTAATTTAGGGACTCTATGCAGAATATTCACTGCTAAATCCCTTTATGCCAACAACCTGAGGCAATATGTCATGGTGGATGCAATGTTGGGCTTGGTGTCAGGAATGCCCAAGTTTATGTCCTACTTCTGATAGTTATTGGCTGTGTGATCATAGTAGAGTCACTTAATCTATCAACCTGTTTTCTCATCTGTAAAATGGGGATAATTGTATGTGTTAGGCTCTGTGAGTCTTAAATTAGAGAAGGACCATCAGATCATAGCTGTAGAGAGCTGGAAGGGATAAGAGTGAGTGAAAGAGAGCGAGACAGAGAGAGAGAGAGAGAGAGAGAGAGAGAGAGAGAGAGAGAGAGAGACAGAGAGAGAGAGAGAGAGAGAGAGAGAGACAGAGAGAGAGAGAGAGAGAGAGAGACAGAGAGACAGAGAGAGACAGAGACAGAGAGACAGAGAGAGACAGAGAGAGAGAAATAGAGAGAGAGAGAGACAGAGACAGAGACAGAGACAGAGAGAGACAGAGAGACAGAGAGAGAGACACACACAGAGAGAGACAGAAAGACAGAGACAGGGAAAGAGGGTCTCTATATTTCAGAACTTTTAACTGATAGATGAAGAAACTAAGTTCTATGAAGTTTAAATGACTTGCTCAAAGTTTTACAGTAATTCCCAGATGGGAAATTTGGATCCAGCTACTCTGATTCTAGAGTTATCACTCTTTCTACTGTACCATATTTTTTAAAATGCTACATAAATGTCATTTATTATTATTATTGTTTCTTAAGGAATGATGTAAGAATTAATGAGATGAGGGCCTGAAGAGAGGGAGGGCAGAACACTTTGGATTCCTAGTAATCAAGGGACCATTGCTATTGTGATTGAGACTACTCCTCTCTGTGTGCCTGCAAATGTATAATTCCCACTGACATCAGTACCTGAGTGGTTGGGGAAACAGGGCCAATTGACTTTGTGTTTTAGACTTGATTTTTTATCCTCCCAAGTACAAGCTGAAAAACATTCCTCATATTTGTCCTCATGTAAAATATACCAGGATAAATCATTTAACTAAATGTAATGTGTCAGAAAATGGCTCACACAAAGGAAATAATATCATGCAGTATAAACTCCCATTAACGAGTAATGTAGGTGACATTGATGGAAGGCGATTAAGTCTAGTACTCTCTTTCTCCTGACATTTGTTCAAATAAATAAAGGTAAGAGAAGAAGAAAGTTGATGCTTTCTTCCCATTTTGCATATGGATTTTATCCATCTGATTTCTACACTGTGCCTGTTCCCAGTGCAGTTTTCTAAGCATATTAGGCAAATTCTGGGTAGCAGCAAAAGTGATAATTGTCAGGAAAGCAGGGTCACTCACTCTATCTTTCACCTTTATCCCTTAAAAAGGTTAACTACCTCAAGATAAACTTTCATGTTGAATTTGTAATATAAAGGAAGAAGATGAGGCCATAGAAGCCACACATCTGAATATGAATCGATTAATATTTCACATCTGTTCAGAGGTCAGCAACTTGGCATGCCATTAGACAGATAACTGTCCTGAAATCTTTTCAAAAGGGTATCTTCAGAAACAGCAATGATCTTTGGAAGAAAATAGACTTTTCTTTTCTTAGTAGGAAAATGAAATTGTTGGTGCTGGTCATGCTTGCGGTTCTTAAAAGTTTTCTCCTAATGGTTCTACTTCCTGATGTTCTGGGAATGTCACCTCACCAAATTTTACTCCAGAACACCTTGATGTACTGATATATCTATGATCTCATTGATATGGGTACTTTATTCAACAGCACAGACTGAAACCCACTCACATCTTCTTGTCCTTGGGTCATCCTTTATGTTCTCCCACAAATCCTCTGCAGGGAGCCCATTCAACATACTGGTAACCTTCCTATAAGTCTTGACATTGTGTGGATACTAATGGAGCCTCCTCTTTGTTGCATGACCAGCTCCTCTTTCAATGATATATCTATCTCTCCAATGATCTACCTTGCCACTGGTTCCAGAGGAGAAAATGAGGCTGTTGACTTTGCTTAGCTCTCCCTCACTTAAATACAATTCACTGGCATGTCATGGAATAAGCTCCCTGATGTCTTAGTCCTCTTTAGAATGAAGGACAGAAAGCAACAATAAAAGCAACATCTCTGATGCCTTATACCACTTCTCCTACATAATTCTTAGTTGATAATCTGTTCTAGCCTTCTCTTACCCACTATCTACCTCTTCAAACTCACTTGGGTGATCTACAGATCTAATTTTTCAAGGACTGTGGCATTCTATGACTTCCAGCCATACAATATCACCAGAGGAATATTGATGTCAAAAAAGACGTGCCTTTGTATCAGGGCAGAGCTGGGGTGGTGGGCCATTAAAAACACTGGGAAGTTGCTCAAAGACAATTCAGCCTGCTCTCCTGTTCAATTCTTGGTCCTGTTCATTACCTATCCACAGTATAGATAAGATGTATTGATGGACCAGAGTTATGGGTTCATCAGTAGACTAGAATAAAGCAACAAAGTGACAACTGGCCTTCATTTGAAAAATTCTGAAGTTGTTTTTGCTTGAGTGCTAGGTGCTTACTATGTGTGAGTGTGACTGAAAAGATTCACTAACCGGCACAGGGAATTTATTTAAGTAAGTGCTGAGTAGCATCTTGCCCTCTCACCTTTCCTACCCTGAGTTTTCTCTGGTACCTAACACTCCTGGAAGGACAGTTTGCTAAGGGCTGAGTTCACTCTGGGGCCAGTCCTTTTAAAATAGGCCCCTGAGTCTATGTAATAAAGGGGATTTTATTTTTTCCTTCTGGTCTGGAATCTGTCCAAGATCCTAGGCCAGGTGTGGCATGGGGATGAGCAACATCTCCCCTCTTCCTGAGCTAAGGTGAAATAGGAAGAACGTCTAAGATTAAGTAGGCATAGTGGAAGAAGCTCTAGATTTCAGAGTCAAGAAAGCCTAGGCTCCTATACCATCTCTAACCGTGCTGTCATGGGTCAATAACTTCACCTCTCTGGATCTCAGTCTCCTCATCTATAAAATGGAGTTAATAACAGCTGCAATGCTTACCACACAGGGTTGTTGGCAGGCTTAAATAGGAAAATGCATGTAAAAGCTTTGCCTCCTTAACATCTCACATAAATGTGTCATCATCATCATCATTTTCACCCGTGCATTCAATTTGGTGGAGGTGAAAGGACACTTGCTCTGGAGCCAGAGGAACTGAATTCAAAACCTTGACTGATGCTTAATATCAGAGTGACTTTAGACCACTCACTGAAAGTCTCTGGGTTTCAGTTCCCACATTTGTAAAATTAGGGGCCAGGGGGTCTAGTGGCCTCTGAAATTCCTTTTAGCTCTAACTTTGACTCAAAATTCAGAACAGGATTTCTTGTTTCCATTAGAGGTCTCAAGATGTGTGAGTGGGGATGGGGAAGATATGAGAGTGTTTTAGACTTGAAATCTCACAAGCTGGAGTTTTCCCAGGAGAGCATTCTTTGGGAGCAAAGTCCTATGTCCCAGGTGGGCAGAATCCTACTGACTGCTGCTACCTCATCTGGATATCTGACAGAGAACTCTCCTCAGTAGGCCCTTTACTTGCTCCCGCCTGAAATGTTGCATCCTGTGAGAGCTGCTATGGCTCAGAATACAAAGAAGCAGATTCAAAGGAGAATAAAGAGATCCTTTGGTGACGACAGTCAGTGTAAAAATGCCTTTAGGGTTATAAGTGTAAAATTGGACCCTTTCAGGAAAACCACAAACATGCTCCAGGCAGAAATTCGCCAGTTGGGTGTAAAAAAATAGCACTCTTTGGGTACACTCCTAGTCATGAACTAACAGGTGTCAGGAAATGAAGAAGCCAGTAGCATTTCTAGGCTAGAGTCCCATTGTTGAATTTCAGAGCCATTGATTTCTCTTTGGGAAAAAAAAATACACTGCTGTATTACTATTGGTTTGTAATAAAACAAAGCTTGACCTGCAAGTTAATAAAGAAAGCATGTTTACTAATTAGGCTTTATTCTCCTCGTCCCATGTTAATTGCAAAATATCCATCTATCTCACTTATGAATATGGTAATTCATGTCAGAGTGGCATAAGTTTTGAGCAAGCCGTACTCTGTCACTTTAATTAGATCAAAAGTGGGTCCATCTCCATTTTACAAGATGGGCTCTACTTTTTAATCATTAAAATAAGTTCATCTCCTAAAAGGTATCTTCTTTTGACAGTTGGCAAACACTAATTAACAGACATAACTGTATTAATTGCATTATACCCCTGCATTCTTATCAGCTGGCTGGGGTTGCTTACTTGCTAATGCAAACAGTTGCTGCTTTGGTAAAGTCAACTTACAAAAAATCGTCTTTCTAATGCTAACTAGCAATCAATGCATATAAGATTTCTAATATTTCTGTAGGGAATTCTGCATAATAGATGGAGGCTGTCTTTTGAGGTATGCCCGGCCATTTAGTATAATTATTCCTTAGAGCTGCACCTATCATATTATCAGCTCTGCTGAGGATAAAGAACACAATTTATTTGTTTAAGAACAAAGAATGATAATCATATCCTTTAGGAATCATGAAACAACGAGGCTAAATGGAGATGTGTGACCCACTAGAAAACTTAAAATTCAGAACAATTATAAATTGCTTTCCTTTTTAAAAAAAAAATTCTTAAAAACCTTTTAAAAGAGCAGTCAATGTCTTGGAAAGATTTTGTACTGCTGGCTCCAGAGACTGTCAGGAGTCTCTTTTCATCACAAAATCATGGGTAGCAAGAGTGACAATTCTCCCACACGGCCCTTCCAAGTGCTTTCCCCTCAATCCTGCCTCCAAAGGCCCACCTCAGGCAGTGAGAGGATAAATGCTCATTTAATGCATTGCCTCCTTCCTGAATCGACAAGAAAGGATGTCAATTTGTGTTAATTGTGAGGGTATATTTGTGAGTGGGGAATTTTTTTTCTTTTGCTTAGCTCTGTACTGAAATCAGTAACTCCTTTCACATAGCTGACTGAACATCATTAAAAGGATCCACAGTGCCTTCTAACTGATGGCCTTGAGGTGAAATGCCTGGGACTTATCCTTTGAACCATGTGGCCATCCCACAACCAGAATATTTATAATTTTTTTTTATTATTATACTAAAGGTGAATGGGTTTTTACCCATAAAAACAGAACATTTAAGACAATAATAATGAGCCTTAAGAATGCAAAAGCCAGTCAAGTGAAAATCAGAATTGTGTGGAGGCTCTGAGGAGAAGCTGGGATAGGCTAAAGTTCTGCATTAAAGTTATACCCAGGGGAGGCTATTAGGGCCCAATTTCAGATCCTCTAATAAATCTACACATAGTCAAAAAACCCTCCAGTGCCCTGAGAGCAGTTCTGCAGATTTTCTAGTCATTAAATAGTCTCCCCTCTGCATGCCCAGTTTGCTTCTCTGAAAGTTTTTATCAGAGGCCAGAAGCTATAAAAGAACCCAGACCAGATAGGGGAGCACAACTAACATCAATAAAAAGTACCCTTGAACTTCAGACGTATTCAGGACCACACACACACACACACACACACACACACACAACTCCAAAAGGAATAAAAGGATGTAAAGGATGATTATATCAAAGATGCAAATATTTTTATGTAAACTCATCATGTACTATTATTTAGGGAAATTTAATTAGGGAAATCCCCTAATTCTTTAGCTAACTTTCTTACTTTTCCCAGCCCCCAAAGTATTACAATGAATAAAGAAGGTAAGGATGAGTGGGTAGAGAAGGCTGCAAAGGCAAACACCAGGGGGCTAGGGGAGGAGAAAAATATTCAATGGAATGAGAAACTGAAGTTTCCCCAACATGGATGTTTCATCGTCACTTCTTCTTTCCTTGTTAGTTGTTGGAATATACACCAATAAGTCCTCTTGATGATTCTTAGAGGGGTTATCTCAAGAGACCAAAGAGTGAATGCTGCATTTGTGTGGGTATCTGTACTTTACAGGTTTCCAGTGCCAAGCCCATTGCCTTTGATGGGACAGAATATGGCTAGAATGTATGGGGTTCTCATTATTCAGGTTAGCATGGAAGAGAGCCATTTGTTTCTAAATCAGCTATTAAAATAGTAACATGGTTATGTATTTTAGGAAGCCGTGACTTCTGGAGGCACGGAACATGAAGAATAAGAAGGTTCTCATGTAATCTACAGTAAATCTTAAAATAAGTTTGTTTTTTTTTTCCTCCCAAGCTGTGGAAAAGCACCAGAATTTACTCTGCAGCTGTAATATTTGCATGTGAAAAGTTTTTGTCATTCAACTTTTTTTTTTCCTGCAGACTTCTCCAAGACAGAAATTTTTCTTTTGCCAATAGTTATCCTGGCCAAAATAGTAACATATGTCCACCAGAGAAGAGATTTGGTATTACATTTTAATCCTAAATGACTTTGAGGCCAGATTTTCAACATGTACCTTTCTCCCCCTTTTTTTTGGTGAAAAATGAGTTTTTTCGGATATATATTCCTGATTTTATAATGTATAGAATAACACTGACACTAATATTAAATAAAATCTCATAAATAGATTGTCCTTTACTTTCATCAACAGGATCATAGATTCAGAGACTGAAGGATCCTCATTGGTGGTTTAGTCTAATCTCTTATTTTACAGATCACAAAACCGAGTCCTAGGGAGGTTAAGTGAATTGTCTAAGATCACAAAGCTAATATGTAACTCTTGTTCCTATGATTTAAAGTTCTGAGATCTCTTTCTACTGTACCACATTCTGTTTCTTAGGAATTGTGTCAATTGAGAAACAGTTCTTCATGTCCTCAAGTAATTTCTCAAAAACTTCACAAAGTCACTTTTAATGTGTGGGTCATGAATGATCAAAGACAAATGAGTTTCCAAAATCTCTAGGAAAAAGAGTCTGAGCCCTCAATTCTGATCAAAGCAATTAGCGTACTCTCTATGCTCTTACCCATAGAAACTGGCATTATGTTGGTTTGTGTTCTACAGAGGTTTTGCAAACTTATGAATTCTATGCAGCCTAGATTGAATACGATCCTTTTTTTTTTTTTTGCTTTTTGGAGGACAGTTGGGGTTAAGTAACTTGCCCAAGGTCACACGGCTAGTTTGTGTGTGTGTGTGTGTGTATGTTAGGTGTCTGAGGCCAGATCCAAACTCAGGTCCTCCCGACTCCAGGGCCAGCGTTCTACTTACTGCACCACCTAGCCGCCGGATCCTTTTTTAAAATAACCATTGTACTTAGTTTTATCTATGGCCCTAAGGTCCATAATGATAGGTAAGATATCTCAATTGTCTCTTTCTTTTGTCCATCAGCGCACTATACTGAAAAAGATCAGCAGTAGAGTGATCCAGAGCACATTCAGGGAGGACCCTGCTCAGTGCCTCCACAGGAGCTTGACTTTTCTAGAAGCTGGAGATATCTACCAACCAACTTCTTAATCCTCTTGGCACAGATGTATATCAGAGAGGAGGAGAAGGCTTAGATGGTGACATAAAAAAATAAAACTCTTCATTACCTCCCTTCATGCTATCATCATTGCCCAAATTCTTTGATGTATATTGTACTTAAAGAGTTCTAGTAGTTTGTAGTTCAATTCATGGAATACCCTTTCCCCAGGGATTCACAATATAGGCATAGATATAGGAGGAATACTGCCCTCATCTTTTCTGCTCTGCCATAGAGTGGACTCATTTGATTGTCTTGCTCTCCCTTCTACAAACATAGTAAATTCTTCATTATCCATACTAGTGTAGAAATGGTGGCCCAGAAGTCAGAGGCTACAAGCATCCCCAGAGAAGAAAGTCTAGTGTTCTTGCCAGGATTCTTGGCAACAATTGCTTCCTTCTTTCTTTATAGACAGATTGCTTTGCTCTCTTGGCTGTGGAAGTACCCTGCACCTCAGTGATATGACACAGGGTATCACTGGAAACTAGAAGCCCTGTGTTCAGCATCCCAAAACCAAGAACTCCCATTCCCAGGATCTCTGTTCATTGGCTCTATTGGCTCATCCAATGGTAAGGGAATTTGAAGATCTTCCCTTCCCCTTAATGGGCCTGGCTTGGAGCCCAATAAGAGAAGCTTGCTTAGGGGAGGTTTATTTTTCAGGAAGGACAGAACCTTTTTTTACTTCGTAATTAGGCAGTGTGTCTCAAAGGTGGTAATGCCCTCTGACCCTGAAGAAGACTACATATACTCTGAGGTGAGGTTTTGGTTTGGGGGCTCACTTATGGGAAGAGCTGCGTGATTTGGTTTTGGGCATCCATTTAGCCCCCCGGCTTTGAAAACCCAGATGTTGGTGCTTCTCTCTCTAGTAAGTAATTATGTATGTATGTAATGGTCAGACAGCTAGAAGTTCTGTCTACTGGTCTATTTAACTGTGTTATTTTCTCTGTCTGTATTTTTTTTTTGGTCTGCTTGTAATTTCTGTTTATATTTTCCGAAGTTCAGGGAGCTGACTTTTTCCCCTGAACTAAGTGAATGACATATATGTTTGATTAAAGTAAGACTTTTTTTAAGTTGCTTTCCTTTAGAAAAGTAAATCAAAGAACCTGTGCTAGCAGTCATCCTGGGTAAGCTAGGGTGCTTGATGTTACACTCATCCAGCTGAAAGAAATCCCATGAAATGCCAGAGACATTGACAGAGGGGACATCTGAGATCTTCTGAGGGTCTTATTTGGGGTCCATAAACCTTTCTTTGAAAATATTTTGATAACTATATTTCAGTATGAGTGCTTTCCTTTGTAATCCTATATATTTTATATATTTAACAATATTATTCTGAGAAGTGATCCACAGACTTCATAAGGTTGCCAAAGGGGTCTGTGTCACAAAACTAAAGGTTAGGAATCCCTGTTCCAGATGAACCAGTATTTGAATAGGAAGCTTTTCTTCAAATTCCCAGAAAAATGATCATTTAGCTGCTTCTTAAAGACCTCTTCAATTAAGAAATGAACTATCTTTCAAGGAAGTCCATTCTATTAAAAAAGTTTTAATTTTTAGGATATTTTTCTTTATATTGAGCTGAAAGCTAATTACTTGAAACTTTCCTTAATTTCTCCTAGTTTCACCTTGCTAATTACTCAAGTTCACTCCTCTCATCTGTCTTCTTTAGTCATGCTCCTAAGGAGTTGAATGCTAGTGAAGGAAATCATGAAGCTGCTAGCTAGGCACACAGCAAGTTTGTACCATGGAATCTCAACTGGGATTTCCTATTCTACTACAATACTTTTATTTGTCCCTTTTGAAAGATATGGAGCCAGATTTGTATTGAGATTTAAAGTCATTGTAAATGACCTCTATTTATAAAAAGGGAGGAGGAGACACATCCTCCTACCATCTGAAAAATGTTTCATAAAAATCCAAAGGAATTGCCATGCTGTGAAGAATCAAATTTGTACTATATTTTTTCTTATTCAATTTTGCTAAAATATTATTTTCAGGTAAGGATAGTTAATTTATGGATAACTAGATCAAATGACAATATCTCATATATTCTATTCCTTTTAATTTTATTTCCCTACATAATGATGTTTGTTATCTGGAGGGACTTTTGTTTTCATCGTGGCAACCCTCCTTGCCACCATCCCCTTCCCTTTCCCCCCCCTCCCCCCTGCCCAGCCCTTATGTCTTTCCATTGGATTGCCTTGTCAATGCTTTTTGTCAGCAGCACTTTTAGCTACATGCACATACTTTTTTGGCCACTCTAAATTAATGTAAGAAAGTTATATGAAAATTTATGTCCCATTAGGAGAATGTCTGCTTTCCAATAGTGCTATACAATAAGTCAAATATTTATTGAAGTTACTGCCTGTTGCCTTTCATCCTGGGGTTATTATAGTAATCTTTGATCTATAATATAATACACATACCTAGAGTTTCAAAAAACAATAGGTACTGATTTGTATGAAGTATCATATAGTGCCACAGTATGCATTTTGCATTAGAATGCACAAGGATCCCCTTTTCCTTTTCTCCTTTCTCCCTATGGCTCCTGTCCCTATCGCCACAACAATCTTAAGCCTTGGCATAAAGCAGTCAGCAAGGGACAATGGAAAGGCATGAACTATTTTGGAGGCATAAGACCTAGATTTAAATTTCACCTTTGCTATCTATTGCCTGTGTAATATTGGGAAATCCTTGTGCCTTCCTGGTCCTTAACTTCCTCACCTGTAAAATTATAAAGTGTATTAGATGACCTCTAAAGTTCATTCCAGCTCTAGATTGATCTATTATCTAATGATTTTGTCCTCAGTGGCTCCTCAGTCATTTCCAATATTATTTTGAATTAGACTAACCTCACTGAACTCTGCCTTTAACTGGTCAATCATTGTTATACCTTGAACTTTCTGCTTTGTCAGATTGGGTCAGGTCACCTTGACCCATTATAGGGACATAACAGGTCAATTCAGTTTTCTTGGTTGCAGTTTTCCTTAACTTTTGCACAAACTAATGTAAGTGATTAGTTTGTTCTTTGGATCAATGCAAATATTTGACTAGAATGTTGTGAATCATTCCCAATAGCTACTTTCCTGTATCAGCCCAAATCTTGAGTTTTGATTTCCATTTTCATCTTCTAATTGAGATGACATCCTCATCCCAGAATTTTTTGGATGCTTTGCCCGACCACCTGAAAATTCACAGAAAATTAGCAACGACATCTTGGAACTTGTAAAAAAAACCTTTGGCCCCTACAGAGAAGAGGCATTGTACATACGTGCAAACGGATCATAGTAGCAGTGATAGTAATGCTGTAGAGAATCTTTAAATATGTTATAGAGACATCCTTTTTTAACTGCTATAATGTCCTGGGAAGGAGGTAGCAAGACATGTACTGCAATTTTTAAATCACCTGCTCAGTCTTTACTCATGAATGGCCAATAAATAGCTTCAAAAGTCAGTCTTTCAGTCTTTTTTCTCCAATTCCTTGATATTCAAAATGATGCCTATCTAAGATTTCATCTAGTTCATAGACTCAAGCATAATGATGCTATCTGCTTTCAGTAATATTCTCCTTATGAGCAGTAGTTCATCTGTGAATGGATGAGATTACTTGCATGGGCCAATGTGCCATCCATGCCCTGAGATCTCTTTAATGTGGTAAAACTGTGTCTTAGGCCATTTCTATCAGGGTTTTCCTGTGTTTGTCTTGCAAATGCAGGCAATGGAGCAAACTCTCAGAGTTTCTGAAAAGTCTCTTTGGTGTTGTAGAACCCATTATCCATTGCAATGTAGTTTCATGGCTGGTTTCTCATTTCTCTCATCTTCACTTTGCTGATGGGGAAGGTGAGACTCTGAGAGGTACTTGCCAAAACTTGCATAGTTAACTGATAGCAGAGAAGGAGCTAGAAGTCAGAATTCCTAAATACAGTGTTCTCTCTGCTAGATCAGAGTGTCTCCAGTTTTGTAGCTGTAACTACTTATTCAATTCAAGGATCATTTATCATACCCCAAGTATGTGAAAGGTACTGTGCTAGGCACTGGAAAAACAAAGATAAAAAATAAAACAGACCTCGCCCTCAAGGAACTTATATTCAACAGACACACTAGTCTAGAGATGTACCACTTTAATTCAATGCCATTCTAATTATAAACTTCCCAACATATGATTCTTTACAATGATTAGTGGCTCACCTCCAGAGGTGGTAGGTTTCCTTTTCTTGGACATCTTCAAGCAAAGCCTAAATAAACCACTGTAGAACAATCATAGCACTATATCTGCTAGGTACCTAAGAATTCATTCCAGTCCCCTTTATTTTACAATTGGGGAAACTGAGACATGGGGAAGTTAAATGTTAGGAAATAAGCCCTAGAGGCAATATTTGAATCCTTATACTCTAGAACCATCTTTCTTTCCACTGTACCATATTTATACTTTGTTATAGAGGGAATACCTTCTGGTTCAGGTACTGGTTAGATTAGGTCACCTTTAAGGTATCTTTCAGCTCTAATATTTTGTGATGCTGTAATTCAACTCACCTAACCACAATTTCTTCTTTGCCTGTAATATTTCCCCCATCAGTCAGTCAAGGTCTCCCACTACATCCTGCGTTATCTCCAGTTTTCCTAATTGATATCTGGCCACTGGACCCAAATGGCTCCAAAGGAGAAAGTGAGGGTGGTGACTTTGAACAGCCCTCCCTTAATTAAATCAAATTCAATTGCAAGTAATGCCATCATCTCCTTGATGTCATGGTCCTCCTTGAGAACGAAAGACAGACCACAACCACAGACAAAACTGTGCAAGAATCAATAAATATTTATTAAGTGTCTGCTACATGTGAGTCACTGTGCTAAGCCCTGGGGGTATAAAGGAAGGTAAAATAGTTCCTGCCTTCCAAGAGATCACTATCTAATGGGGGAGACAACATGCAAATGACTATACACCCCACCAAAAGCTATATACAGGAAAAACATGGAATAATCAATAGAAGGGAAGGCATTAGAATTAGAGAGACTGAGTTATGTTTTACAACAGGAAGAGTCCTACATTTCAGGAAAAGTAATGCAAAATAGACTAGTGATGTGGTCTTTACTATCTATGCTTTCCCAACCCAGGAATCACAATAGTTTATAATTTTCCCTGTCTTCATGTGCCACTTAGCAACATTGTGACAAAACTGTCTTTTCTGGCTATCAGTGACTACTTTCATATCATTGTTGATTATTGCCTATTAAGATAGTTATTTCACCCTTGGAACTCATTATCAAGTGTGCCTTTTATGTGGGCACAATATAAAAGAACAATGAACAGGGAAAGGCTAAAGGTCATTAAAAACATTGCATAATATCTACCCCCCCCAAAGAAAAAAGATTCTAAGTTGATAACTTCTTTTAATATAATTAGGAAGAACCCCTGAGGTGAAAAGATCAGCATTCAATTTTATTCTCTCTTTTGAACTCAGGAGGGCACTATAAAATAATGTGAGTATAGGATAACAGGTATAGTGGCCAGAGGAGGGGAGGGAATGTTGGCTGTAGTGTCCAAGGACCATTTGGGCAAGTGACTTATGTGTCTGTCACCTTGGGTAATTATTCATCTCCCTCTGCCATTTGTAAAATGAAGTGGATAAAATAAAAAATGAAGATGGATAAATGAAAGATAGATGGATGATAGATATAGATAGATAGATAGATAGATAGATAGATAGATAGATAGATAGATA
>NW_027187391.1:57389757-57472642 GCF_028583685.1 Petaurus breviceps papuanus
ATAGATAGATAGATAGATAGATAGATAGATAGATAGATAGATAGATAGATAGATAGATAGATAGATAGATAGATAGACTTGGCTATGAGGAATTAGATGCTCACAAATGACTAACCAGAGGATATAGTTAGAGATAATCAAATTACACACATGCTAAACAATCTACGTATAACCATATAACTGTAATTGTTGTGGAGAATGTTCCTGATGTCAACCCACATTTTGAGCATCAAATTTTACAGGCCATTCCTAGACATTTTATTTACCTAGGGATTAAGGCATACAGAGAGAGCATTTTTACAATGGCTATTCCCAATGTAATCTAGTCAATGAGGTGATTTCATAATTTGGTTTTATGAAGAAGAATCCATAAAGGCCATACAAATAGCTGCATTTAGCCAGACTTACAAGTCAGTAAGCTCAAGGCTGATCAGATCCACACTTACTGATATCATAATGGCAACTAATTATGCTTCACTGACCTATTCTCACTTTTGTTGTTGTTTTTGTAGTTTGGACCATTGGTAGAGGAAGCATCTAGCATAGAAATTCCTTTGACAGATTTGCCACTTGGCTGTCACTAGTAATCAACTAGATGGGTCAGTGGATCAAGCACTAGACCTTGAGTCAGAAAGACCTAAGTTCAAATCTGGCCTCTGATACTTGTACTTTGTGTGCTCCTGGGCAAGTCACTTAATCTCTATCTGACTTGATTTCCTCATCTGTGAAATGGGGACAACAATAGCATCTGCTTCCCAGAGTTGCTGAGAGGAGGATAAAATTAAATAATATTTGTTTAGTAATTTTAATATTTTATTTTTCCCAATTACATATAAAAATAATTTCTAACCTTCATTTTTTATTACAATTTTGAGTTCAAAATTTTCTCCCAAGCTCCTTCCCCTTCCTCCCTCATTGAGAATGCAAGCAATTGATAAAGGTTATGTGTGTGTAGTCTTGTAAAACATATGAAATAATATTTGTAAAATGTTTTGCAAATCTTAAAGCATTACGTAAATGATAGGTATTGCTATGGTCTTAGAGAGTTCTCTGACACTGAGATATTAAGTTGCTTGCTCATGGTTTCACAGCTACTATTTTCAGATGTAAGACTTGAATTAGGACTTTTCCTCCTTCCAAGCTCAATCCTTTCCCCAGAAAACATGCTTCTCTTAGTTATATGCAATCTATTGAGAGGCCCTGTGTCTATTTTTTTTTACTTAGAATTTTATCTGGAAAATTCAGGTATGTCTATTGATTAATCAATAAACACTTATTAAATTTACATTTTGTGCCAGACATT
This sequence comes from Petaurus breviceps papuanus, assembly GCF_028583685.1. Classification (NCBI taxonomy): domain Eukaryota; kingdom Metazoa; phylum Chordata; class Mammalia; order Diprotodontia; family Petauridae; genus Petaurus; species Petaurus breviceps. The sequence goes on from NW_027187391.1 coordinate 57,391,061, forward strand.
GTTCTAGGTGCTGGGGATTTAAAGATGAGAAAAAACAAAATATTCCCTGCCCTCAGGAAGGTTGCACTTATAATGAAAAACAATATTTACAAAAAATGTCAGCTATACAATAAAAGGGAAGTTTTGAGTGGGAGGCATGAGTAACAGAAAGGGGTATGAGTCAAGGCCCAATATAAGAAGTGGTAGTTAAGTTGAGCTTTATAAGATATATATTCACCCCTCCTTGTACACCCAGGCTGGGAAAGAGACAGACTAGGTTGGCTGTGACTGCTTTTTCATGGCTCATACTACCCTGAATTTGCTTGTGGGAATGGGGCCTATTTCAGCTTTTTTGACAACCTTCTCAGATGTTTTTCACAGTTCACATATATAAATCTCTTTCTCTTCTCTGTAAATAATCTCTGTCAGTAGAATTTATTTTTATAGGTTACTGAATCACCACTGCTAAACTTTTAGAATTACTGAAGGAGCTGAAAGTCGTCTCCAAAGAACTGTAAGGGAGAGCTCAACATCAGACAAGTGTCTTGCAAGAGTTTGAGAGCTTTGCTGGAGAAATCATTGACTAGGGGCTATAATAACCAGACTGTAGTTTGGCTTTTATTGATATCTCCCAGTTTATAAGCACTAATCAGGGAAGGGTTTCTTTTGGAGGGGGTAGGAGAGTGTCAGTCAACAAGCATTTCTAAATTACTTACTATATGCCAGGCCTGTGCTAAGTGCTAGGAAAAAAAAGGAAGGTAAAGACAATCCTTATCCTCATCCTTAAGGTGTTTACATTCTAACTGTGGGAAGGGGGAGCAATATGTAGATAGATAGATAGATAGATAGATAGATAGATAGATAGATAGATAGACAGACAGACAGATAGATAGATGATAGATAGATAGCTTAGATAGACAGATGGATAGATATATGGATGGATAGATGGATAAATTAATATTCACATTAAATGGAGGGGAATTTTAGACCTAAAATGTATAGATGTAATAACAAAGTAAGGAGAATGCTTGTAAGGACACTTGTGCAAATCTCATCATAGACATACAATGTAACTGTGGAAGTGTGTATTAAAGCTTAACTAACGTACAGCTAACTGGTGCAGTGAATAGAGTACTGGTCCTAGAGTCAGAATAACTTGATTCAAATTTGGCCTCAGACACTTGACACATCCTATTAGCTGTGTGACTTTGGGTATGTCACTTAACCCCAATTGCCTTGCCTTCCTCCCCCCTTTAAAAAAAAAGTTTAAGAGGTATCAGCAGGCCATGCTCCATATTTTTTGAATGACATTTGGTAGGGCAGTATTTTGCTTAATTTAAACTTGATTCTGGGAGAGGAAGGTAGAGAAATGTTTATTCCTAACTCACAGATCTTATTTTACAGTGTTAGAGTCAGGAGTATCTGGGTTGGTTGTATGACCATGAGGAAGTCACTTCAGCTCTTTGGGGCTTAGCTACTTCTCTAAGACTAGTGGTAAAAGGTGAAGGAAGTCCAGCGAAAAGAGCACTAGCTCTGAGTGTCAGAGGACCTGGGTTCAAAATCTGACTCTGTGACCTTAGGCAAGTCACATCTTTGAATCATTTGGTAACATAGTTGTGATTGCTTAGTTGCTTCCACAGTGTCTGACACTTCATGACCCTACTGGGGGCTTTCTTGGCAAAGACACCAAAGTGCTTTTCCATTTCCTTTTCCATCTCACTTTATAGACGAGGAAATGGAAGCTAACAGGGCTGAGTGCCATGACTTGCCCAGGGCTGCACAGCTAGGAAGTGTCTGAAGTAAGATTTGAACTCAGGTCTTCCTGACTCCAGGCCTGGCACTCTATCTACTGTGCCACCTATTAATTTGTACTCAATTTACTAGACAGAAAATCTGAGAAAAGCTTATTTCTAATTCATAGTTAGTATTTAGCATCTACCTAGAGAATTAACTTGCCTTATCCTAATAATTGAATGCAATGATTTATTCTATTATATGCTGACACTTGAATATCTGGGAATATGTTACTCAATCTAGCTCAGTCTGATAGGACTTTAATATTCAAGTCACTTCCAGGTTGCATGTGGAACATGTGTGACATATTGGCATATAACACAAAGGAGAAAATATTATGGAACTTAACTCCGTTAAGATACAATTAAGATAGAGGGTAGTGTGGCATCTCTTTCTCTTGATAGAGCCCTGGGTTTAGAACCATTTGACCTGAGTTCAAAGTTTGTGTCTGACACAAACTGTGTGACCACCTTTAAGTTATGTGCCCCCCCCCCCCGAAACCAGTTTTTATACCTGTAATATCAGAAGGTTGGCCTCCTAGATCACTAAGACTCTTTTGAGCTTTGAGGTTCTAAGACTCTGCAAATATTAACTTCCCAAACAAAGAAAAAAATGGAGCATAGGGATGAAGAAGTAGACATTATACAAGCAGAGAAAGCTTCCAGACTTCCCTCTGGGAGTGGATATGTCTTGTAGCTTCCTATGGTCATTGCATGTTGAGAATTAGCACCTTCATATGTCAAATGATCAACACAAATTTTTAAGGACCATGTTTTCTGTGCCACATAAACCACAAACTCTGACAGCCAGGGGTCTGGCAGGATACAAGGCAGCTAAGAATAGAAGGCTGGGGCTGGAACCAGGAAGACCATACTTCAAATATGGCCTCAGACATTTGCTAACTGTATGATTCTATTCAAGTCACTTAACCTCTTGCCTTAGTTTCCCAAGCTTTAAAATGGGGGTAATAACAGCACCTAATTAACAAGGTTGTTTGTAAGGATCAGATGAGATATTTATAAAGTGCTTAGAACAGTGGCACATAGTAGGAGCTATAGAAATGCATATTCCCCTCCAATTCTACTGCAGCATTGAAGGGAAAGGGGATGTGAGGGAGCTGGAATCTTCTAGGAGTAATGCAGGGAATGTGATCTAGATTCCTTGAGACTCCCTGAATAGCTCAGAATACACACTGAAAATGTTTCTCCTCTTCCCCTGATTTAGTAGAGGGGTGTTTTTAGATTCAGATGGGAAATGGCCTCTGCTGGATCTAGGCCTGCATCCTGGAGATGTCATGAAAGGACCCCAGGACATTTCCCAAGGCAAAAATAGCTGTCACTATGGGATAAATACCTTTCTCCTAATTATCCAGTACCTATGGTAGGACTCAGTTTTCCCTAGAGTTATACCTTCTGTTTGGCAGTAGAAAGAATATTGGCAGGGGCAGCTAGGTGGTACAGTGAACAGAGCACCAGCCCTGGAGTCAGGAGGACCTGAGTTAAAATCTGGCCTCAGGCATTTAACACTTACTAGCTGTGTGACCTTGGGCAAGTCACTTAACCCCAACTGCCCTGTCTTCCCCTCTCCAGAAAAAAAAAGAAACAAAGAATATTGACCCTGGAGTGAAAGAAATTGAGTTCAAATCCTTTCATTCGCCTGTGTGACTATGGGTAAGTCACTTAACTTCCCTGAGCCTCAATTTCTTCCATTCGTAAAATAAGGGCATTGGACTAGATGGTGTCCATAGGAAATACAGGGTCATAAATTGAGAATTGAAAGGTGGAAAGGTATTCCACCTAACTCAAGCTCCTTCCTGAGATCCAGTAACTTGGATCTGGGACGTAGAAACTGAGACCCAGGAAGTGGCTTGTCCAAGGTCACATAGGACAGCAAGAAGCAAAAGGTAGGATTTGAACCCAGCTCCTCTGTCATTAGATCTAGTGTTCTTTCTACTGTCTTACAATGCTGTTGCCTATGGCCTAGAGTATTAGGGAGTTGCCTGAGCCTTAGGAAGATTAAGGAAATTGTCCATGGTCACACAGGAAGAATCAGATGCGAGATCTAAATGCAGGCCTTTTTGACTCTAAGTTTAGTACTATAAATAGTGACTAAGAATAAGGAATAAACTTTTCTCAACCTTCCTCTCCTGGAAATCAAGTTCAAATAAAAAAAGTATTCTATTTCCAAATATCCCTCAAGTACACCACATTGCCTTGCCTCTCTTCACAAGTACTATGCAATGAATGATGTTATCAATAACGAATAACTTTAAGAGCTTGTGTTTGGCAAGAAACTTCTGGCTTAAGCAAATAATACAGTCAAAAAGATCTAACCCAATAGCCAAAATAAGTTATGGATACCATCCCTAGTGTGTGCTACTGAATTATAAAAAATTGTATTAATTTTTGTAGAAGAAAGCAGTTTGTGATTTTCATGTTTCAAGTCATGCAGATTTTGTGTTTGGTTACATCGTTAGCAGCAGCAGAGAGAAAGGCATGAGACCACACTTTCTTGTGCAGCTGTTTCCTCTTCTGAATGATAGACTTAGGAATACATGGTTATCATGGAGCTGTCTGATTGATGGCATGCACCACATCCATAATGATCTGTGCAATATTGGCCAATCATTCTGTGGATTGGTGCAGGTCACTGCATAGAATGCTGGGCAGTCTTACAGTCCATTATACAGTGCAAGTGGAAAAGGGAAGAATGGTAGATGCTTCACACAGATCTGCCCAAGCAGGAAGCAAAAGACTTCTGAGGTTGTATAAGGTGGTTGGGCTATTTCAGGTGGAGGAATGTTACACTACAGTAATACCATCAATTTCATTTAACATTGCATTCCAAATAACAATAAAAATAATTTAGAAACCAATTGCATTTTAAATTATTTTCCACAACATTCATTTATTAATTAATATTCATATTCAAATTGTCAGCAGCACTGCATTTTGTATGCCTGCAGCCTATCCCCCCTCCATGATACACCAATAACAGCAGACAACAATTTATCGAAAAGAAAAGCTGCTTCAATATAGCTTTCTCCTCCTAATTAAATACAGGTTACACTGTGAATCCTTCTAACTGGTAGACTTGCTACCTGTTTTATCTTTCAGTAGCACAGCTAAAATCATAGCAAATATTTTTGCAGATGTCACCTCCATGATGCATCAGAAGTTTCCAAGATAAGATAACTTAAAAATCTATTATTTTGTCTGGCCTTTGGATGGATTTTCCTGAAAGTCTAAGAGTCTTAACACCATTGATGATACAGTCTACTTCTGCTACAACCTGGGAAGTCTGGGATCTGTGTTCAGTGATAGAATGTTGTTGTTGCTGGAACTACTGTAAGCATTGACATTATCAGCTACTTTGAGAACTTTCTGTACCCCTACCCTGAACCACTGGGGTCACTGGAGAGCTGGGACAACTAAGGTGAAATGAACCTCGTCCTCTACTTTCTCTACCAGCATTCCCCTGACTTTCTTCACATACTTTATATAGACAGGGACAAAAACCTTGCATAGAAGAGAATGTTGTAGGTGAGAAGGTATCAGAGAAATCTGCTAAATGTATTCTAAAATGTCTTACCTCCTTGGACATCACTTAGCATGGTCCCTTCTGGTCCTCTATCTAAAGGACACCTTGCTAGCTTCCACAACCATGGCAGTGAGAAAGTCTTGTGAAAGATACTAGGTGTGCTGTGGTGCCATTGCCACTCTTACACACATATGTGGGGCACTGAGGTAAATGGGGGTTCTGTGACTGGTTTAGAACCCCACTGTGACACTAGGGAGTGGTGAGCCCCAGTAGGAGAAACCCTGCTCCAGATGAAAGATGCATATTTCACTAACACTGTCAGAATATAATCCCTAAAGACTTGAAAGTGCAATGAAAGAACCTGGAAGCAGGACTCTCTCCTTTAATTGCTGATTCTGTCAGTGAACCTGTTTGTACCTATTATACTGAATAAACACCTCTTTTGATTTGGAAAATTGGGCTGCCATATGGGACTATGTGTGGTTACATTCTCTTCCTCCCCTAGATTTACAACCAGTCATAATCCACTAAGAGAGCTCAATTGCATCTTAACAGAACAGGTGCAAAGGACACAACAAACACTTTAGGCCACAAGAAGTGTTCCATAAGAGCTGATGAATGTTTACATTTGTTACATGTATTCACAAGTGCTGTAATTAAATAGAACTAGCAATAATTCTGATCATAGTTCCAACTACAATTTGCATTCAAAAATTAGAAAGTCAGATGAAATGGTATATTTCTACCTATGACAAAATATAATCCCCCCAAGTAGATGTTGGGCTTTCTTTTTGTGAAAAAAACTAATCCTTATCAAGTGAAAATTACCATCTTTCTCTAGATCAATGATTGGCACTTGGTCCCAGTTAGCTCACTGTCATGAAAAGGATATTATGTAAGAAACATAGCAAATTAGTCTACTTCATGGATATTTAGGCTTGCTCTTCTGAAGCTTTACAAATAAGATGATTATCCATAACGTTGTAATTTTAGCTTAGTAAAATATTATAATTGGACAACTGTAATCTCTCTTTTCTTTCCTTATCTTTCCATTTGCACACACATGTGTTATGTATCATCTTTGCATCATATCTTTCTTCTGCATCAGAAAAGAATTAGGAAAGATTCCCATCACTAGAAATCCAATGTATTTCTTTTTGTTTTTAATTGGGCTTTTCTGGCAACCAGAATTAGTCATTTTAGTCAAATCAAACTTTTAATCTTTACTGGCTATACACCAGTTTCTAGATGTTTCCTTGGCAGTGATGCTGAATGATTAGTCTATAGGCTTGAGGATAACTTTTGCGAAATTGCTATTTGGAGGTTTTCAGAATTTTGAAGAAATGTCTTGTTGGAATGTTAGCTCCCAGGGGGTGGGAAGTGTGGCTTTCATGTGTCCTTTACAGGGTAGAGGGGAATTTTCAATTTAGCACAAGTTGAAATAATTCATGATAAGATTCTATCAGGTTTTCCAAGAACATGGATTCATATGATCTTGAATTCACATGAATTCCCCTTCATTTCTCTGTATGATTGTCTCTTTCTAGAAAATAGGGATTCATGATTTTCCCCTCATACATCTTAGGGATGTTATGATAATTAGTGAATGATTATACCTCCTCTGTCTCTTTTTGCTGGATCTTCATCGAGGTCATGCCCATTAATGTGGGGCATCCTAGAAAGCTCTGTCCTGTTGCCCTCTTTTCTTCTCCCTCTATACAATTTCTATTGATGATCTCACCAGCTCTCATGTCTTCAATTATCATCTACATGTAGATGATTCTCAGATTTTTTGTTCATCTCTAACCTCTCTCCTGACCTCCAGCTGCCTATTGGACACCACAGATTGCATATCCCATAGATGTCTTAAACACAATATATGCAAAATTGAACTCATTATCGACCCCCTCCCCCAAACCCCCACGTTGATGGTGCCATCATCCTCCTAGCCTTGAAGTCATCTTTGACTTTCTTCTCTCCCATACTCTCCCCACAATATCCAATTATTTGTCAAGTCCTGTCATTTCTACCTTCATAACATCGCCCATATTTCCCCTGTCTCCTTTGACATAGGCACCACCCTTGTGTGGGTTCTTATCACCTCATGCTTGAGTTATCAAAATAACCTGCTGGCTGATCTCCCCATCTCAAGTCTTTCCCCTCTCCACTTCATCTTCCAGTCAGCTTTCAAGTTGATTTTCCTAAAGCACAGGTCTAACCACATCACACCGCTATTTAATAAACTCTAATGGCTCCCTATTACCTCTGGGATCAAACATAAAAGTTCCTGTTTTGCTTTCAAAGCTTCTTATAACCTGGCACCTTCCTACCTTTCCAATTTTTTTATGTCTTACTCACCTCCATATACTTTGTAATTCAGTGACACTGGCCTCCTTCCTTCTCTTTGAAGAAGATATATTTTCTGATACCAGGCAATTTTACTGGCTGTTCCCAATGCCTGTAAAGCTTCATAGTTTTCTTCAAGTTTTAGCTAATATTGCACCTTCTGAAAGTATCCATTCCTGGCCCTCCTTAATCTTAGTTTAATCTTGAATTTATCCTGTATAAAACTTTTTTGCACATAGTTCTATATTGTCTTCTCCTTTAGACTGTGAGCTCCTTGAGAGTAGCAACTGTATGGTTGTCTTTAGCTTTTTATTGTATCTTTGCTTAGTATAGGGCCTGACACATAGTAGGTGCTTAATAAATTCATGTGGTTGACCGAGTGATTTTCAAGGAAGCAAATTCAAATATTGGATGTATTTGTAAATGTAATTTTTCTCTTTCCACTCCCACATGTATTTTTGAGATAACCATAACAAGTCTGATCACTCAGTATAGTGCAGAAGAAAGAAAACTAAATTCTTTTTTATAATTTAATTTTATTTTTAACTCATGGAATAAAACAAACATTTTCATAATGTGGTACAACAAAAAATATTATTTCACATCAAACTGCAAATCTATAACATACAATTTACTATTTCTTTTAAATATACAACCTTATCATATAAATTTCTTTTCTTTCTTTTCCTTTTTTTTTCTTCCCTTCCTTCAACACTAGAGAGAGCTGCTATAAATATTTTAGAGCATAGAGGTTCTTTTCCTTTTCTCCCTAACCATATTTAGAAACAGACCTGGTAGTAGCATTGCTGGGTTAAACAATTCTGGGCATAATTACAGATTGCTCTCCAAAATGGTTGGATCAGTTCACAATTCCACCAATAATGAATTAGTGTCCGAATTTTTTCTTATCCCCTCCAACATTTGTTGCTTTCACTTTCAATAATTTTAGCCAATCTGGTAGGTGTAAAATTATATCTCAAGGTTGTCTTAATTTGTATTTCTCTAATTCAATAATGATTTTGAGCATTTTTCTTATGAATATAAATTGTTTTGATTTCTTTATCTAAAAATTGCTTATTCATATCCTTTGACCATTTATTAATTGGGGAATAAGTGGTGACAAAGAACCAGGGGGTGCCCATCAATTAGGGAATGGCTGAACAAGTTGTTCTATATGATTGTGATGGAATACTACTGTACTCTAAGAAATTATGAGCTCTATGATCTTAGGAGAACATTAAATTTCAAGTCATATGACCTGGGTTCAAATCCTAGTTCACTCATTCATTACTTTAGTGACATTGGGCAAATCTCTTACTTTCTCCATTAAGGGACTGTTTTTTCAACTCTAAAACGAGAAGTTTAAACTCTAAGGTCCCTTCTAACTCCAAATCTATGATCTCATGGTCTTCTAAATTTCCGTCCTTTTGAAAGCATTTGATGCCCCATTTTGTAGATAAGGAACTGAGCCCTAGAGAGGTTAAATAACTTGTCCCATGTGATAGATGCACTAACATAATTTCCTTAAAAGCTTCATTTATAACAGGTGCCCTATTTTCAGGTACCCCCTTTCAGGTTACAATAAAATTGTTACAAACATGATAAGTACCTGATTATTTGTAGTGTTTCTCAAAGTATGGGTGTTATAGAAAGGGTAAAATGTACTACTATATTATGTACTTATAGAAATAAAAAAAGAAAACAATAGCCTGTAAATCTTTGGGCTGAAAGATCATTATTATAATACACAAAAAGTGGATTTTGAAAAATAGTCTTTGAAAATAAATATAAACAAAGAGTAAAATGATTCTAGGAGAGAACATGATTTGAAATAATGTGCTCACTTCAACTCTACGGTTCCATTTGAAAAATGTGTGAGTTTCTGGAGCAGAGTGACAGCAAATAATACAGTGGAATGATTGGGTTGTGCTACATATTTGGGTGTGAAAGTGAATTTCTTTGAAGTTATAAATACACTCTTGAGCTTTAGTTAAAGTTTAGATCTCCTAAAAAAAAGTTCTGCTACAGTTGGTCTTTTTAAAGCTCTCCAAAACAAAATCTGTAATTTACTTTCTATCACCTTTTTATGAAGTCTTATAGCCACCATAACTTCTTTTGTATTTTGAGATTTACAGGTTGGACCCTGTAAAATGGAGCTGGGATGACCTGGTAGACAAGTGCTGTATATTCTGCCTCTCAATTTCTGGGGACCAAAATTAATGAGGGCATCTTTAAATGATAGGCTGCTTAAAATGCTCAAAGGTCTGGTGCGAGAGAGGTTAAGTAATTTACCACTACTGTTCCCAAGTCTTGATACTCGAATACAGTGACATGATACCACACAGGAGAACTGGCCTAAGGAGAGTGACTAGTATGGGCCATTTTACAATGTTGTCTCTTGGAATTGTATCTGTGTTTTCAGTATTATACAAAAACACATGAACCACATCACCACTGTCACTCCAAATGCCCTTGTTGTCTGAATGGGGAAGAACTCAGCTCCAGGGTGCAGTGCTCTTCAGCAGAACTCAAGTGCAAAGGGAAGTGAGCATGATGTTGCCTGGAAGAAAAAAAAAATCCCTTTTATAAATAGCAATACATTACCCTTGCCTTCTAGATTTTTAAAAGCAATTTTAGCTAAAAATACATAGCCATTCACAACAAGAATTTTATTCTTTTCCCATCTTCTATATTTTTTTACCTTCTAATTTACTAGATAATAGGAACAGTGTTGCAGTCCCTTAACATTCTCTCTTGTCTTTTAACATCCTATATTATGCAGCTTTTTTTCTTAAGGGCTCCTTTAAACTACAGTAACAATATTTGGACTTCAACATAAAATATTACTCTTTTATTCCAAGATAATAAGGACTTCACATTAATACACACAACACACACACACACACACACACACACACACACACACACACAAAACACCAACTCGTACCATATAGTTTAGGCCAAGCTGCCAAATCCTATTACAAATTCAATCCTATTAAAACGTTCCCAGGTTTAAGCCTGCTTTGGAGTTTTTCATACGAGTGCATGACCCCAACCAAAACCCCTACATGTGTGGTCAAGGGACCTAAGGATAATTGTAAACTGCATGGGCTCCCATTAATCTCAGCACAGTCAGATATTAGTGCTTGTAAATCAGCACCTAAACAAGGACAATAGTTAAAGCCATCAATAGTCTTTTAATGAGGCAGATCAGAAACAAATGAAAGCAACGGGATGCTAGGATTTGCCAAGGAGGGGATGAGGAAGGAAGAGGGCTTTGTCTGATTTCTTATACAAAAAAAAAAAGTGAATGGATTTAGTCCAGGCCTTTCCCTGTGTCTACTGGATCCACCATTTTTATAAAAAAAAAATAATAAAAGGATCTGTCTTAGGAATTCCCTTCCTTTTTTCAGTTTAAGGAAAATAGGATCTTTCCTTTTTTGGGCCTTTCTTTTCTGAGTTCAGCAATAACAAAACAATAATAAAATGAGAGTCTATGTACATATGTGTGCACATATTTAAGAGAGGAAGCTCTTGCAGTAATAACTGCATGTAGACACATGATGGAATGATCAGTTACACTCTGTCTCTTCAAGAATTGTAATTACTTATCTGCATCCTTGCAGGCGCATTGTGTTGCTTTTGAAATTCCCATAGATATGATTTGCCCATTAGAAAAGAAAACATCCTATTTTGGAATTTTTTGTTTTAAAGAAGGAGGAAAAGAATGCAAGATAGGATTTATTATCCAGCACGCATGTGCAGCAGCATTATAATGGTTGCCAAGCAACCTAAAGGGACCATATCATAGTAAAGGAGGGGGGCAAATGAATGAACAGATGCATGAGGATTAGATAGACGTAGGTGAGGGAAGAGGCTCTTAGTAAGTAGGCTCACCTTGTCTCATTACTTTGTAGCTTGGCTTTGCTAACAGTTGTGTAATGCTACCTTAAAAACTGCATTTTTAACAATGTTGAACCTTTTGCTCTCTGTTCACTTCACTATTTGGCGAAAAAAAAATCTGCAAAGTGAAGGTATGAAATCCTTAGAAAATACATGTTCTATGTTTTCTTTCCAATAATAGGCTGCCAAGGAATAGTTTGGATTGATATATATTCATCTTCATACACTTGATATAGTTTCACCCCAAACCAACAAAAATATTTAGAAAGGATATTTTTCATGCAGTGATCTTTAATAAAATAGAGGCTCATTTCAAAATACCTGCTTTCTTACTGATGCCAAAAGAAAATCTCCAGTACTATTACGTTCTGTTTATACTCAAACAACATTATCTTCTCTTTCATGTCAATTTATATATACTACAAATACCTAGTTTCAACTTTCTTAAGAAGACTAAGATATGACCTTTTGTGTCTACTTAGAAAAGCTCAAGTGGAAGATATTCAAAAGTTTCATATTTACAAAGTAGTTTAATCCTAAAAAGTTTAGGATCATTTATTGACTTTAAGCCCTCCCCACCCCCATCCCCATTCTTGATAGTTCTGTGGATTCAGTTGCAGAATTTAGTGTTATATCTAGGGGAACAGCCCTTGAGGCCCCAAAAATCTTTTCCATTAGACCACAATTCCATGCTGATGGAACAACCAGATGATGAAGAAAGTAGTTCATCTTCAAACCACCTTAACAGAACTGATCAGGAGTGAAAATATCAAATGATGCTAAAGTACAGAACATTCACCTGGGAGATTTCTGCAATGACATGTTAGAATACTACAAAGTGTGAACTGAACATTGTCAGAATGAGGGGAACTTTGTTAAATGTGTGGCAGATATTATCTCGTTTGATCCTCACAATAATTCTGTGATATAGGTGTGAGATTTTATGGCTGAGGAAACTGAGGCAAAAGAGGTTAAGTGACCTGCCCAGGGTCATGCACCTAGTAAGTGTTTTGAGGCTGGAACTGAACTCGGGTCTTTCTGACCCCAGGCCAGTGCTCAATCTGCTGTTCTGCCTAGCTATTAAGAAGGATGCCTCAGTAACTGACTAGATATGTGGAAAAAAGAGAAGGCTTTTATATGGTGGGAAATAGCATCACTGAAGCCTGTTTGGAGGGGACTATGAATGGCCCCTTAGGCAACATGAAAAGGCTTTTATGTGATTCATACATCTGAAGAAGATCATATAGGAGTAGTGTTGCCCTTGTTACAAGCCAAGGACCAGGTCGGCACAGCTCTGCAGGACTCATTTTCCCTTTGGATTCCCTGATGAACTTGTAGCTCTGTAGTCCTCACCAGGAATGGCATGTGTAGTCACATTTTAATCATAGATTGACATTAAACTATTGGGGAATTATACTGTGTCGGCTAATATCTATTCTGCCTCTCCTGCCCTAATGAGATCACCTCACACACACTGGCACGGATACAAACATTTACAGCTAAGTGCTCAAAAGAGGCTGGAGGACAAATGCTCCATAATTCATTACCCTGGAAAACATGATTTCAATGCCACACAAGGCAAGGTAATCTCAAGTATTTGTGAGGTGGGAGCAGCACAGCACAGTCAAATTGAAATGACTGTTTGACTATTTCTATCCATCTGGTTCTCTATTCTTTTCCTTTATTCTCTTCAAGCCTTCTACTACATAATGCCACCCAGTTTCTTCATTGGACCTCACAGTCAAGACCTTGAACATTAACGTGGTGATCTCCTCTATTACACAATGCTAAGAAGCAACACAGAGCAGTTTAAGCTTGAAGAGAAGAGAGAAGGCCCTGAAAATTCTAAAGACCATTCATCCCAGTTGTTTTAATAAGGTGACTACTACATGTCTGATTTGCATTAAAAATGGAAAAAAATAACAAATTCTATTTCTCCACAACCTGGCTTTATTACTATCCATGACCAAAAGGTGGCAGTGTCTTATCCACCATTCATTAGTCACTCTATCCACAGAGAGCTATGCCTGAATTTCATTTTTGTGCCTGTCTATCCCTGCTCCCAGTACCAAATGTGGATTGATGGCATGGTGACATTGTCTTACCAACAACAACAACAATGCAACTTCTGCAAAAAGCTTAGAAGATTAATTATACAAATTAGGGTAGAAAGAATCAGAATTCCTCTTTGAGGAGGAAATATACCTCCATTTTAATGACAGTAACTCTAAAGACCAATTGAGTTTTACTAATGGTATCAGAACCAAAACACCTTGTTCTGCCAGTCACTCACCTTTTCTGGCTCCCCTCCAGAGAGAAGGGGACGTAGAATCTTAAGCCCACAGACCCAACTTAGTATGGAGAAAATGAAAGAAGACATTAATGAAAAAAAAATCTGACATTTCCACCAGTCAATACATCCTTCCTGATGTCTTTTGGAAGAATTTTTGGACAATAAGGCTTGTTGCACATTTGAAGGGGAAATAGTAGGATCCTTTTCTCGGGAGACCTTTGAAAATAGGATGAATTGTCACTGTTAGATGATTTCAGTGTGTTCTTGCCTGAAGTCTGGGTTACCTAAAGGGCCATTCCGAGCCCCCTCCAAACATGCTTCTTCAGTGATGCTATTTCCAACCATACTGCTTCTGCCTCTTTTCTTAAGCTGCTTCCACCCTTCCAGAAACAACAGGGCTTTTTTTTTGCAGATTTTTAAAGATAATTTAGTCTTCTTTTTCTAGATGCTTATTGTAAACAGGGCTGGCATTTAAAAAAAATGCCTCCTCAGTGTGATTGCCTCCTACCACCCTTCCTCCCTTAACTTTCTGAGCTGGGCTTGTAATTTTCTTTTCCTCCAGTCTCGATTAACGTTGGCCATGGCATTTATAAACTTTGCTCATCGTGAAACATAAGGATTTCCAGTTTTTTTGAAAAGCCTTCACAATGTTCTTGATAAAATATTTTATTTTAAGGCCATTAGATAGTACTGTGGTGGATAGATTGCTGGGCCTGGAGTTAAGACTAAACCAAGTTAAAATCTGAATGCAGACACTTAATAGTTGTGTGACATCAGGGAAGTAATTTAATCTATGATTAAGTTTCCTTATATGTAAAAGGAAGATAATAATAGTATCTACCTCTTAGGGATGTTGTGAGGATCAAATGTGATATTAATTTGAAAGCGCTTAGCACAGGGCCTGGCACATAAGTACTACATAAGTGTTGGCTATTATTATTCATAGTAGATATTCAAACTGGATTTTACACATTAAACAAAATGTATTTACAAAGCAAATGTTTATAAGCTTCTCCCTTTTGAAGGGTTATTAAACTAATACAAGAGGCAGTGTTGCATAGTGGTTAGAGAGCAAGCCTTGAAATCAGAAAGATCTGAGTTAGATTTTTACCTCTGACACATTCTAACATTATGGCCACGAGTGAGTTAGTTCATCTTTTAGTGCCCAGGTTAATTTTCTAAAACTATAAGTTACAGAGAATATATGGACCTATATTATTAGGAGTTTTTGAAACCATCAAAATCACAATTCCAGTTGCTATTTCTCATCCCTATCTCTATCTCTATCCATATCCCTATCCTGATTCCAATCCCTATCCCAATCTCTATCCCAATCTCAATTCTTATCACTATCCCCAACCCTATCTCTATCCTGTGAGTATGGATCTATGGTAGGTGCTAGAGATCTAAAGACCAAAAAAAATTTTTTTTCCAATTCAAAATTAGATCATACTCTAAAGGAAGGGGGTTCATAACAAATACATACAATTATATACAGAATAAATAGGAATATATACAAATACAAGGTAGTTTGGAAAAGAAGGTGCTAGCAATTGGGGTCAGGGCAATAAAAGCTACAGGTCAAAGTTAGTGCTTGAATTGTGTGCTGAAGAAAGTGATAGATTCTTTGAGGTTGAGAAACAAGGAAGAAGTATAATCCAGGTCTAGGGAATGGTCAATACAATGGAATGGAGATGGGAGATGGGTTGTCCTTTGTAAAGAAATAGGTCAGTAGAGTGGAATCACAGAGTACAAAAAGAGGATTAATGCACACAAAACTAGAAAGCTGGGCTGGTACCAGGTTATTAAAGGCTTTAAAAGTCAAAGGAATTTGCATTTGGTCCTAGAGGCAATAGGGAGCCAAGAGAGTTTACTGAGTAGAGAAGTGACATGGTTGGATCTGAACGTAAGGAAAATCACTTTGGCATCTATGTGGAAGATGGGTGGGAGTGGAGAGATCTGAGGCTGAGGCTATTTAAGAAGATGGTAATCTGTGATAAAAAGATCTATGGAAGTTCTCCTATCAAACCTTCAAAGAAGATATTGTCAACGTACTGGTGGGGCTTTCACTGGGTCTATTTAAACATTTTTATTGTTCATGGATATCACTGCAGCCCTTGGGCTATCTAACCGTCATCTCTCCCCCATACTATGTGAATAGCCCACTGATTTCTCTGACCATTTATTTTCTTGATGATGTAGCATTTTTTAAACAAAAGCGATCATCAGACATGTTCTGTGGCATCATTGCATCCATTACATGTTCCTCCACTGCCATTAGAATTACCTACAAATCTAATTCTTCAGAGATTGTTGTATTCCATATTTTATAACCGTAGGCATTGCCAGAAGCATATTTTGCTCCCAGTGTGTCTCATAAATAAAATAAATATACATACATACATACATACATATGTGTGTTTAGGTATGTTTAAACTGAATAACTTTTGAATTGAGATGAAAGTTAAGGTATTTGAAATCAATTATATAAAATTAAAACCTAGAATGACCTTTAAAACTTGATTTATGTTGGTACATCTGTGACTTTGTGATTGCGGGTATGCCCTCTGCCCAGAACCATAGATAGTCATGACTTTTCCTAGGAGAAAATTTAATTGTGAGGGTATGTGGGGGGAAGGCAATACAACAATGCGTGTAATTATTGGGAAGAAGCAGCTCTTCTCTGAGACAGATTGTGGTCTTTGCTTCTAGTGGGATTGGAGCAAAGATGAGACGTGAGAAAAACGTACCATAGCAATAGAACCCAGTGGGTGGCTTCTGGAAAAACTGTTTTTATCTGATAGAGATAACCCAAGGTTGTTGGTCGCTTTAAGGAGATAAAGCTGTTTAAGAAATGCCTTCTACAGTTCAGGTGTTCAGGAATAATGCTGTGTCCTTTCCCCCATCCTTGCTCAACTCTCCCCCGCCAAAAAAAGAAAAAGAAAAAAAATAGACAATATAACTTGTAGAAGAATCTATAGGATTCATTAGATTATTGAAGGGGTCCATCACACACACACACACACACACCTCATGCCTCAGAGAGAAGTTACAGTGTAGGATGAATAGCTGTCCAGATAATCAGACATTCTCACGAGACAAAATCCAAGAAAGGGATTTATAGTAAAACCTGTGGCCTCACAGAATTAGATATTAAGAAATGAACAAAATGTATGTGCCAGGCAATATGAACTAGTGACCAAATGCATGGAGAAGGGGGAATTTAACCTCCTCGGTATTACTGAGACTCAGTATGATGAGTTTCATAACTAGAATGTGACTCTGAAAGGGTCTACTTTATTCAAAAGATATGGAATGGGTAAAAAGGGATGGCATGAAGAGGGGGAAGCCTTGTATATTAACAATGTATACTCATGGGACAAAATCTAAGAATAAGAAGGAGGAATAAGGGTAGAGTGCTTCTGGGTGAAGATGGATGGAGGGACAAATAAGCTATTTTATCATTGAAGTATAAGACAGATGACCTGGGTAGAAAACAAACAAACAAACCAGAAAATAAAGAGCTCAAGAAACAGATCATAAGCCTGACAAAGAAACCTAGGTATAACAATGATGTGGAACTTCAGTTATCCAGACATTTCCTGGAGCATATTCTCTGCTAAAGAGAGACTAACCCATCCTTGGAAAGATAAACCAATAAAGAAGAATTTTATTTTGGCTTTGATTCTCACCAACAGGGAAGAATTAACTGTTAGAGTGAAAATGATGGGGATATTTTAAGGAAGTGACCACTCTTTCCTAGAATTTGGGACAACGAAGGAAAATCGGGGTGTAGTCTCACAAGCACCTAGGTTTGGGGAGAGTAGATTTCGAAAAAGTTGGAAAAGATACGTAGGATTTCATGGATTAAAAATTCTACAGAAGACATCAGCCTGTGAGAAATGGGACACTCTCAAGAAGGATATTTTGAAGCACAAAGAGGAAGAGTTTTGATGAAGAACAAAAAATAGAATTATCTGAAGAGGTTAATGTTAATCCACAGGAACCTCACCAAGTGATTTACAAAGCTATTTATAGAAGGCGGAAGCTAAGGAAGGTAAAAGAGGTTCTTTAGCAATTCTGAGAGGAGAGGTAAAGCTCTGAATGAGAAGGTTGTTAAGAAAAGTTAGGAGCAACTAGAGAGTGTGTTGTTTCTTTAAGATATGTGACTAAGCAAGCCACTTAACCTCTCAGTGCTCTAGGCAACTTTTAATTTAATCTAACTTAATTTTATTTTATTTAAAGGAAGGCAAACTGCCTTTCCCCCATCCTTGGTCAACTCTCATGCAGTGCCTTATTTGGATGTGTCCGGGGTCTTGGAAGTTTGACTACCCTATGTCCTCCTAAAACAGGCCTTGGGGGCTTGTGCTAGCCGGGAGCACAGTTACTGATACCCCGGATGGAAGAATGGTAAGCCTCAATGGGGGAGCATTGTCCTCTTCAACTGAGCTTCAAAAAACAGCTTCAAAAGGATGTGCATGGAGCAGTGAGGGAGGAAGGGGACACCTGCCTATCCAGCCAGATCAGCGGAATCCAGTCTGGCGATCAATGGGGTGACAGATGTAGCCAGGTCACCCTCATATCCTCTAGGCAGCTTTCTAAGACTGTAAGTTGCAGAGAAGTATTGACTCTGATTGGTAGAGAGAGTTAAGGAGTTCCCTATATCAGTAAAATCACAGGTCAAGTCCTGATCTCTTTGAGCTATACTGAAAAATATGAGAAGATCAAAGAAATGATTGGATTGTTGCCAGGTTGGAAAGGATAATAATAACTGGGTAAATTAAAGAGAAGGTAAAGCTTCTAAATCTTATTTTACATCTACTTTCACTACCAAAGGGAAAGATCTCTGGTCTGGAAAGGACAGAACAAAAATGGCAAACAGGGCGTTGTTCCCCTAGAAGGTAACAGAGCCATTACTTATCCTTGATGAGTTCAAGTCATCTGGCCCAGGTTAACAACAGCTCAGGTACTAAAAGAACTCAGAGATGTGATTTCTGAGTCAAACTGGTAGAAAGAAGCCATCTAGTCTCATTGCCTTTATTTCCTCCTCTCATTCACTTGTTAACCCCATTGTAATTTGGCTTTACCGCTCAAGTGAAACTGCTCTCTCCAAGGATACCAACAATTGCTTAATTGCTAAATCCAATTGGTTTTTCACAGTCCTCAGCCTTTTTGATCTCTCCAATGCACCTGACACTATTAACTACCCTCTCCTCTGAGAGACTCTCTTCTCCTTGGGTTTTCCTAGCACTGTTCTCACTTAGTTCTCCTTCTATATGTCTGGCTAGTCCTTCTCAGTGTCTCTTGGATCATCAATGTGTTCTCTACCCTAACCACCAGTGTCCTAAAGTGACCTGTTCTAGGCCTTCATCTCATCAGCTCCCATGGGCTCCATTACTGTGTCTATCACTCATCACCATTCTCCAAATAACCATTCCTAGTCACCATTCTTCCTATTAGCATGTAAGCATCTCAAGGACAAATCTTAATCTTGTTTTGTAGTTGTGTCTCTAGCAATTAACACAGTGCTTGGCACACAAGATCAGCTTAATAAAATAATGACTGATAGTTATGGCTTAATAAATGATTTTTATTTCATTTTAATTATGTAGATCACATTGTGATCTGTATATTCAGTCCTATTCACTCCCTGAGCTCTAGTCCTACATCACAGATTGCCTATTGTCCTGTAGACTTTTGAAACATATTCTAAGTGAAAATAATCATCTTTCCATTTAAACTTAAACCTATCCCCTTAAATCTAAACTTTTTCATTTCTGCTGAGAGTACCATCATCTTCTATCTGGAGTACAATCTATTTTTTGTCTGAAGCCTTAGCCTCATACTTAACTCTTCAGTCTCATTTAGCCATGGATCAAATCAGTTGTCTAATAAAATCTACCCCTATATTCTTTTTACATCATTTCCTTCTCTCCACTCAGATGGTCAACACTTTAACTTTTTCCCTTTCTTATCTCCCATCTTATCAATTTGAATAGCTTCCTAGTTAGAATCTGTACTCTATTCTGTCCATAATATAGCTGTTTTATATATATGTGTGTGTGTGTATGTATATATATATATATGATGTGTATATACATATATAGCTAACACACAAATATATCCATTTCAGCTCCTTCCTTTTATTACTTAAGTGACTCTATGCCTCAAGGATAAAACATACACTCAGCTCGTCAGTAAAAATTCTTAACAATCCCACTCTAGTTTTCTTTTTTAGGTTGTATTCACATTACTCCCCTTTATTTTCTGAACTCAGTATTCCATCTCCCACCTCCTTGACTTTGCCCAGACTTTTTTTTCCATATAAGGAATATACTTCTTCCTCATTTATGCCTCTTAAAGTTTTTTGCTTCCATCAAATCTGGATTTAGCAATTGGAAGACTATCAGTGACCTTAAGAAGAGAACTTAGAGGAGAACGGCAGGGTCAGAAGCCAGATTTCAGTGGGATATGGAGTCAGTGCCTGTGAGGAAATGGAAACAACAGTTAGCGCCTATTGCCTAAATCATTCCCATATTCACCTGAGATCTTTAGCTTTAGGCTTTCTCTCCTACATCTGTGATATACACGATTGCCAGTTAAATCCTCCTAAAATCTGATGTTTTGACACATTATTCTCGCTCAGAAACCTCCAGAGATCTTCCACTGTCTATAGGATAAATTCCATACAATACAGTTATTTCTGTACTAGAAATCAAATATAAAAAGGATGAACATGTGAATAAATATGTACACATGTACATAAAACAAAATGAGATTTTCAGGATTTAGTTGGGTGATAAATGCTCCTACATTAATAAGAAACATCCAGTGTAAGAGACAGACTGTGATTCACACTTGGGGGCATAGGAATAATGGAGGCAGCCATGGTTATGGCCTTGTAACAGGCACAATTTTGCTACTGATGCTGCTACTTAATGCCCCTGGGGTTCAGGGCTAAGGGAAAGGTTCCTGTCTCTGTAAGGTTTCTCTCCACACTCCTTGTTCTAACCCTTTTCCAGAGCTACTTGTCACCTAGTACAGGGATCCATATAATCCAAAAAAGCTCTGGATGAGACTGTGGTTTGAGGGTGGAAACAGTGACCTTGGGAAAAACAGTGACCTTTTCCGTATACATACATATATATTTAAGTTAGTCATATAGCATAAGCAGATAACCACATTATATTTCAATAACATGAGGATTCAGATTCATAAATAAGCACAACTACTTAGTAAGTGGTTTGGAGAGTGAGCAGCTCTGCTGTAGCCCATCTAGCTTATCTCTCTCTGGTTCACAAAAGGTAAATAGGGGTCAGCATTGTTCACTCATTCATGTCTGGAAGTAGAGACTTCAGGCTAAAGCTCTGTAGGGAAACATGGATTTCCTACAGTAGGGATTAGTTTTTCTTAAAAGATATCAAAACTGTCCCTGGGACTTGATTGGCTGTTATCTGTCTTGCTTCCTGGTCACCTAAGGGTATTAGAATTCTCACCCACAATGGAGTCAGGACCCTCTAATTGGTGGATTTCTAAAAAACCACTTGAGTGAGTGTATACTGCCCTGCTGATCAGATTCATTTCCATAAGGAGAAACCAGAGAAGCTGACAGATACTGTGCCCTTGTTGTAAATCCTTACTGTTAGGGAACAGTACATTTCCCCTTGTTTGCTGTTCAATGACTTGCAAGGGCCTCATTTTATCCCATCATTGAATTTGAACAAGATGCTGGTGCTAAGCAATGCTTCTCAAAGGAGACATTGTCAATCCCCTAGGAGAACAAAAACCTGGGGCTGGGGAAAGAGAAATGAGGGTTGTAGCAACTGGGACCATAAGACCATTCCTGCAGTTAGGGGAAAGAAATGGGAACCTGAATGAAAGGAGAAGATTCTTAGAAACTTCTCCCAAAGCTCTATAGAGTGATCAGAAAGCACCCTTTCCCCCTAAATATCTTGTCCACATCACTGGAAGACTTTCACTTCCATCTATTACATTGATAAAAATTGATTCTATTCATTAGAGAATTATTTAGATTAGAGGAAGGGTTTTTTTTTTAATCATATGCCTCTTGAGAATATAGAGAACTATGACATGCACAACTTGGTGAGAATTATTTTAATCAGCTTGTTTTACTTTAAACACTTAGTTAAGTTAGGTACTTGAGGGAATAGGAAGTTTAATGGGAGCAAATTTATTGATGTAGAAGAAGCAATTTTGGAGCATGGTGCACACTTCAGGTTGAGAAAACCCAGTATTGTTTTGTTTTGTTTTTTATACACAAATCCAGGAATGGATAACTTTGAGTGGCTTGGAAGTGAAGGAGGTCTGCTATTTGGTAAAGGACACATGATAAAAATGAATCCCCAAAAGATGAGTGTTCACTGGATATAAATAAATAGCTCACAAAGAAGAATTATAAAGTATTAACGACTATAGGAAAGAATGCTACAATCAAATAAGAGAAATATAAATTAAAATGAGTTGGAGGTTTCATTTCATACACAGCAACTTGACAAAGATGACAAAAGAGGGAATTATCAATCATAGAAAAGATAATTA
This sequence comes from Petaurus breviceps papuanus, assembly GCF_028583685.1. Taxonomy (NCBI): domain Eukaryota; kingdom Metazoa; phylum Chordata; class Mammalia; order Diprotodontia; family Petauridae; genus Petaurus; species Petaurus breviceps. The sequence continues at coordinate 57,413,475 of NW_027187391.1, forward strand.
TACTAACTCATTGTTGGTGGAGTTGTGACTTGGGCCAACAATTCTGAAAAGCAATTTACCATTATGCAAAGAAAGGAATTAAATGTACATATCCTTTGATCCAATTTTAACTGTGAGGCATGTGCCACAAGGAGGTCAAGGACAAACAGTAAGGCCTCATATAAACCAAAATATTGATTAGAGTACTTTTTTCTTGTAGCAAAGAACTGGAAACTACGTAGATGCCCATCATTAGGGGAGTGACTAAATAAAAGCAGCAAATGAATATAATGGAATACTACTATGCTGTAAGAAGTGATGAATGTGAAGAATATTGAGAAAGAGGGAAAAGACATTTGAATTTAAGTAAAGTGAAATAAAAAGAACAAGGAAAATATTATACAAAATAAGTATAACAATGTGAATGGAAAGAATAACATTACCAAAACTATCAAAACTGAATACTGAGGAACTGTGATCAAAGATGGTCCCAAAGAAGAGATATGAGAAGACCCTTCCGCCATCTCATGGTAAAGGGTGGGCGATTATAGGTGTGAACACTGCATATAACCTTGGTGTGCTGGGCAGGTTGAATTCTTTTTTTCCTTCTTTTTAATTCTTTGTTACAAGGAATGGGGGAAGGGGCTGAAGAGGAGGGAAAAAGTCATTAGAAAATGTGGGTAATAGAAAAACAAAAGATATTATTTTAAAAAATTATAAAGGAAGGGGAATGATAAGGTATAAAAGACAGACTGCACATAACTAAAATTTGCCTAGGACTGATTCTGGGTCCACATCTTCCTGAGGCCTTATGGGAAATGATTCTTCCCTGTTGAAATATATCCAAAGAGTGGTCTTTCAAGGGTCTATCTTCTAATCTTGACCAGGAAAAAAATTTAGAAGATGACTTCAGCTTTTCCGGATAGTTTTGGGACATATCTCAAGCAAGCCCATGTCTTTATTCATTGTGGTGAAGTGACCAGGAACTGGGGAAGATCCAGAATACACAGAGACAATTTGTGAGTTTATGGGTACATGTGCTTGTGTGTGCATGCATGTGTGTATATGTGTGTGTATAGGGCTCAGTACATGACATTGGGTACAACCTAACAAAAGATTTGGAGAAAAAGAAAGGGCTATATGTCAAAGACAAACCACTTCTCAGCATCCAGATACCCTGTCCCCATTGCTTATAGTGATCCCAAAGGCTTTGGTGAATTTGAATTCATCATGTCATATAACAACTCACATTTACATAATACATTAAAGTTTATAAAATGCTTCTCTCACAACCAATCTAAGTAATAGGTGCTACAACTATCATTTCTCACATTTTATAGAAACTGTCACTCAAAGAGTCAATGCACTTGACTAAAGTTATACATGGTGTCCCAAAAATCTTAGGGTAGTTTTAAGCTTTAATAGTTGAGTGCAGTTTGTGCAGTCTTAAGCTCTAATAGGCCTTTTGGGACACCTTGGATAGGTAGGGAGTAGCAGACTCAGGATTCAAGCCCAAATCTTCTGACTTCAAATCCATTGCTCACCCCAGCACATGATGATTATGATGACGACAGTGACAATAATGTTGAAATATATTCTCTACATTTCTGTGGGGTGAGGGACATTGAATCAGTAGTACTATCTAGTCTATAAATCTGGATTCATTATTTTTACTCGTTCATATTTCTTTATGTTAAAAACAAAATGATACCTTTTGTTGTGACATTATAGTCATTGCTGAATATATCTCCCTATCCTCTTCCCTACTCACTGAGTTGTCCCTTTCAACATAAATATTAAAAGAACAGGAAAAAAAACCCAGTTTTTAGCAAAAATGACCAAAACATCAATCAAGTCTGACAGTATATGCAATATTCCATAGTCTCTGTCCCTCAGCTTTCCAATGAAGGTAGGGAGGTTTATTTTCTCAACTCATTTCTAGGGCCAAGCTAGGTATTCATAATTAAATAGAATTCATTTGGTTCGTTGATTGGTTGTGTCCATTCAGGATGCTGTAGTCACTGTGTATAGTATGCTATTTTGTTGGCTCTTCCTATATTAATGTTAGTCTATATGTCTTCTCATGCTGTTCTGAATTATTCATATGTGCCACTTCTTAAGGCAATATACTATTAAATGCATGAACAACAATTGGTTTAGCCAATTCTAAATGATGGGTATCTATTTTATTTCTAGTTCTTTACTACCACAAAAGACACTGCTATGAATATCTTGGTAAACATGGAACCATTTTTTTTTGTCTTTGACTTCTTTGGGGTATGTTACTAGCTGTGGCATCCAAGGGTCAAACAGTATGAACGTTTTAATCACTTTTTTAGTACAATTCCAAATTGTTTTCCAGAATGGTTCAACCAAATTCACAGCTCTACCAACAGTGTATTAGTATGTGTACTTTCTCATAGCCTCTCCAACACTATTTCCATGTTTTGTCATCTTTGCCTATTTGCTCTGTGTGAGGTGAAACATCAGAATTGCTTAGATTTGTATTTTCCATATTAGTGGTAATCCGGAGTTTTGTTTCATGTAATTATTAAAAGATTATAATTCTGTTGAGAACTCTTCATTCACACTCTTTTGTCACTTCTTCATTGTAGTCTTTTAATTTAAATCACTTTTTAGAAGAAGATATACTAGAAAGCTTGTAGATTTTATGACCTCCTCCCTTCTAAAATTAAAGACACCAGGCATAGGAAATCACCTTGCATGGGCACCCAAAGTCACTGGCTCACAATTAATGCCTTCAGCAGACAGACTGCTTGGGTTGCTTTGTACTGAGTCAGGAGGTATGCGAATTATCTATGTAGGATGTACAAGTGAACTAGGAAATAAATGGACACAGACTGCATCTGTGAGTGTTTCCACACTGTGAATATTAGAGAAATGAGGTGGGTGTTTTGGGTAACTAGGTTTTGGCTATATGAATTTCAGAGATGTGAAAATCTGAAAAAGATATATGTATCTGAATCCTGTAGTGATAAAATAAAGTGGGAGAATTTTCACCTTGGAGCTTTGCAGGTGCTATGCAAATATATTGCTAAGATGTCTCTTTCTGTTAAAGAATGTTCTCCTTCTGATGCTACATGGTTCCAAGTCATGAAACACCACAATCTTGGAAGAATCTAAATTATAGGTAATCTAATGGGCAATAGAAAAATGGATGGGGAGGGGGCCATACTTAGGCTGCAGTTATTGATAATGGCTTCTGAAAAATAAGTGGAATAAAATACAATACTGAAGATATCTAGGATCAGAAAAAGGAGGTAGGTCAGTCATACCACAAGACTGGCAGACAACAGACAATATGAACACTACATTAGGATGCTTAAGATATTAAAGGAATAAAAGATTTTAAAGCATGATGGGTGGAACTTCTGGATTTGTGGGGAAAAAACATAGTCAAGTACTGCAAACTTTGGAAGCAGTTGAGGCATGGAGGAAACAGAGGGGACTTATGATCTGTGTTGGTAGAAAGTGTATCCTCCAAAACTGGAAGAACATAATCGATCAACAAGCATTTGGTAAATGCCTACTATATGGCAGGCACTGTGTTTGCTAGATACTGGGGATACACATATAAAGACAAAAATTAAATAGTCATTATCCTCATGGAACTTGCATTATATGGGAGACAGTGTGCATGCATGTGCATATATTTGAAATATCCACACCATAAATACAATGTATTTGCTGTTTAGAGTTGGAAGGGATCTTTGAGGTTATCTAGTTTAACCCATTCATTTTAAGAGATCATTCAATTAGCCAGTCAATAAACATTTATTAAACACTTACTGCATACCAGACACTGCTAAGCACTGTGAATTCAAAGAAAGGCAAACACACAGGCCATGTTCTCAAAGAGCTTACATGCTCAATGTCCTAAGTGGCCTTCCCAGGATTTGAATCCAGGAAGAAGATTTGAACCCAGAAAAACCAATCTTCTAACTCTAAATCTGCCCACATCGCTATTTTATATGTAGATTTGGGCACATGTGGATATACAGTTAGGGCCATCAGAACAAATCTGTTTTGAAAGGAACTATTAAATATTTTTCTAAAGAATCTTTTCTAATGTGGATACTTTAGGAATGACTTTTTGTTTCCTCTGTCTCTTCATTTAGGTAAAGCATGATTCCTCATCTTTTGAATTACACACATGACTCCTCAGCCTTTGAGAAGGAGACAAAGGTAAGTAGCAACAGGTCCAGAAAGGAATCTTAAGAAAGAGGAGAGATACAATATTACTGTCAAAGGACATATCTGAAACTATTTCATTCATGAATGGCATAGATTGGTGAAGTTCTCCAATTGGAAGATTCAGGTGTACTGAAAGACACAATGATTTACGTTTTATTTAGCCAGTTAGGGTGATGTGGAGGATAGAGCACTGGACCATGAATCATGAAGAACTGAGTTCAAATCTGGTCTAAGACATTTACTAGCTATGTGACTTTGGGCAAGTCAATTGTCTTGGTATCTCCATCTGTAAAATGGGGATAATGACACCAATCTCTCACAGTTGTGAAGAAAAATGAGATACATGTAAAGTGCTTTGCAAACCTTAAACCACTACATAAATGTTGGCTTCATTTTTTTAAACCTGATAATCAATTCACAAGAATTTTGAAGCTTTTTCCTACTATGTATCTGATACCGTGTTAGGTGCTGAGGATAAAAAGACAAAAATGAAACATTCCCTGCCCACAATAGGCTTACATTGTAATGTGGAGTTTAAATACATATGGAAGACTTGTGGCCAAGAAGGAGAAAAGAAGTTTTTTTTCTGGGGAGTCACAGGAATTATGAGTGGGTAAACCAGTAGATTGTCACAGACTTTTTCACTAAAGGTGATAGAATTTATTTGCATATCGCTCCCAGAGCAAGAGTAAGAGTTGGAAAGCAGCCATAGAGTGGGGAGACTGATATGCAGCAAAGCATGAGGCAAGCTGCCTGTGCCGAGTAGGACCTGCTGCCCTGAGATGGCTACATGGGACATGAAGAATGATTGATATGGTAGGTTAGGGGAATTTTCATTCACGCACCCATAATCAACAAGTCTCAGTCCCAGGATAGAGTGCCATAGCTGCTTGGATTAATTCTTCCGTCTGCTCCCTGAAAATATGGTCATGAAGGTCCTAGTTAGAAAAAGGACACAAGGGTGAGGTAGATGGTGCGGTAACTTTCCTGTGCATTTAACATGAAGAACAGGATGCTTCCCTGAAGATCTGGGAAATTCGGTAGGAAAGGTGGTTTTTTTTTGTTTGTTTGTTTTTGGTAGTCTTTTTTTTTCCTAAAGAGGGGTGATAATTATAGCATAGTTCTTTTAAATTTATCAAAATAATTATGAGTGCCTTATTTACCAAGTGTCAGAACTCATGCATTGAAACATATTGTATTTTATGTGACACTATAATTTCACCTAGAGCTGGATACAGGACAACTTGATTACATATATTCCAGAATCTCTGGATTCTAAGTCATGCTGTATGGCCATGTTTTGGAAATGTATTGCTTAGTGTCAGAAAAAGTTTAGGTGGCTAACAGTCATCTTCTAGAAAGGGCACTATGACCTACCCTGTTCTTTTTCTTTGTAGAGAAAGGTGACTTGGTAGCAAAGGATGAAAACCACAAATAGTGTGTGTTTGCTTGGTAAATACTCTGTATCTTGAAACCATATTTATAAGTCATGTGGATCACAGGAAGAAAATGCAGTTATAGTCTTAGGGAAACACAGTATTATAGCCTGAGCTTTTGGGATCACTGTTTTAGGTCTAATTAGCTAACAAACCTATAAAAACATGGAGTTTGAGCCTACTTATTTAATACCCTTCATGGTAGCCAAGATCAAAATGAAGGCAATGATGTTATTTGGATAGTAAGCTTACTGGTCACATAACCAACATTTTAGTTAAATTCTGTTGGCTGAACTGTAAAAAATTAAAGATCTAAGATAAAAATGTGCTCTCAGCCTTCAAATCTGACCAATTCCATTACGTGCACTATTGAAGTATGAAACCTTTCTACTTGATCAAAATGCTGCTGAGGATATATACATTATATATATTATGTGTATATATATATGTATACACATATATACATATACAAGTATGCATAGATATACATATACACATATATGTATATATTGCATATAGACACACACACACAAAACACATACATATATGCATCAGTGCTTTCACTATAAGGGAAAAAGTAGTAAGGCCAAATGAAAGACTAAAACAAGCAGTAATAAAGTGACTTTTTACATTTTTTAAGTAGGTCACACTACGGTATATTATTCTTACTGCAAAAGTCATGGTAAGCCTCTCAATTAGGAAAGGATGCATTTATAAAGTTCTTCCATTTTCATTGATTTTCAATGTCATTTTAAAAAGTGATGAATAACCACACTATAAGAAACTGGACCAAAGAAGTATTTCTTTCTTGTCTTTTGCTACTGCCAAAGAACACAGTTTTGGCTATTGCTGGTTTTGTCAATGTTACAATAGAAAGATGTCTGGATGAAAATTTCCATTTGGATGAAAAGTTTGGCATTCCGTATGTGTCTTTCCCTGAATAACTATGGCCCTTGCCCTACCAGTAACTCTGTGCACTCGGATACACACTCAGACAAAAGCAAGGTCCCTCTCATTTGGAACAAGGGTTATCTACTTAAAAATCTAAATCTCTTGTAAATGGCTGACGTGGGCAAGAATATCATAGTACATAGCTCTTTGTAAGGTGATTTTTAAAAGAAAATGATACACATTTTGCTCAGCCAAGCAATCTGAAAGTTCAAAAGGTAAGAAGCACTTCTCAGCATGAAACTGTCAAACATATTTGAAGAGAAAGTTAATTACAATTGGCATTTCTAGGCCTACTGCTGGTCATGGCCATCTTGCTGAAAAGTGACATTGATGATACCATTTGTACAGAAGCAAGGAATCTGGGAGATGTTGGAAAGAATTCCCTTTGTAGCTATAACTATTAAGGGAACTTGTTTCTGTTTGGGATATATGATCCTCTTGCATAGCAAGATTGATTAGAATAGAGCTTAACTCAATAGCAAAACCTGGATGGTCTACAGGAGATGACTCAGAAGCCTTTATCTATATAGTAGAAGAAATGGAGAGGTCTGACTTGAGGGGTATGGGAAGCATAGCCCTCTCCTCACCACGCCTTCAATCTCATACCCAAACTATTAACTTGTTTCATAATTTTGTCCCTGTGAATGTCTAGGTAGGTTTATTACCACCATCATCCTTAGCTCCCTCTATATTCACACTCATACATGTCTGTCTGGTACAAGATAGTCAAATCTTTCCCAGGTCTTGCCTTGGAGGTGTAAGGTAGCCTTATGTTGCCTGGATTATGCTGGGACAGAGAGTTAGTTCTGTACGTGATGCTACAGAACAGTCTAGCACAACCTACTGAGGCCTTTAGGGACTTCTGCAGGACCAGAATTTTCATAAAGGAGCTCAACAGACCTGCAAACTACTCACGTTCTTAGCATACTGTCAATTCTAAAGTTAATGATTAGTTGAGTTGCTAATTAATTTATGAAATTATGAAAAGGGGCAGGCACGTCTGGTTCTTTGGGTACTTGCCAGGAAAGACAAGGATGGCAGTGGGAAGGGAAGCTGCAATCACCGTTTAAAAAGGCACAGAGAGTGTAGGGGAAAACAGTGCAGAAAGTACAGAGACAAGGGCAAAAAGAGGGGAGGGATACACAGAAGCAGAGAGCATGGGGAGAGAGATAGGGCAATGAAGGGAGGCAGGCAGCAGTGGGGGAGATGGTGGGAAGTGGGAAAGGCACAGGGAATCACTCACATAATCATGGTTTAGACTTGGGAGCACTAGGAAGTACGGAGCCCACAAAGTCGGAAGAGGGATCAGGAGGCAGAAATTTGGGGTCTCATTTTTATGGGTTTTCTTTGGAGGGAACGTACTTTTATTGATGTCATCTAGGAGTTAATTCATAAACATATCCAGATCACCTCAAAGTTGTTAGTAAAACTTTAAAGTTAACGTGTCCATCTCAAACCAAAGTTATCAGTAATACTTGGTGTTCTAGGGGTCTTATATGGATGTTGAGCTTATATAAAATTTTTGTATCATAGGACCAAAAGTCCCTGATGCAAAGATTAGAAAGCTTCCTCTGCTTCAGAACATATTAGGATGCAATTTTGAGTTAATATGTGATATAATTTGCAAATTTGACTTTTAGAACATCTGTACTATTTTTATGTCACAGACCCCTTAGGCAACCCAGTGAAATCTATGGACTCCTTTGCAGAATAATGTTTTTGCATGCAAATAATAAAATGCATGGGATTATAAAGCCAATGGAATTATAATATGCTTATAAATGTAAGTATATATGCATATAATCATATAAATAATTATCTATGCAAGGAATACTCTCCTTCCTCTTCTCTGCCTACTGACCCCCCTAGCTTCCTTTAAGTCCCGATTTAAAATCCTTCTTTTGCTGGAAGGCTTCCCCAACTTTTCTTAATTCTAGTGCTTTCCCTCTGTTAATTATTTCCTATCTATTTTTTATATAGCTTGTTTTGTATATATTATTTTTTCATGTTGTTTCAACTATTAGATATTAAGTTTCTTGAGGACAGGAACTATCTTTGCCTCTTTTTGTATCTCTAGCACTTAGCACAGTATCTAGCATGTATTAGGTGCTTAATAAATGCTTATTGACTGATTTTATACACACACACTTCTATACTATATATATATGTGTGTGTCTATCTACATATAGGTATATAGATGTCTAAACATACACACATATGCTATATATGTATGCATACATATTCTCTTTCTATATATAAACATTACATGTATACTCACACACGAATACAAACATGTATCTGTATATTTTTATATATTGGTCAAACTCTCTTGTTATTTGACTGGTATATGGAACTCCAAGTGAAGAAATTCTACTTATGCATAATAATAGTCTCTTGAAATTTACAAACTTCAGGAGTGATCTAGGGTGCCAAGAAGGTAATAACTTGTCCAAGGTTACAAAGTCAGTATGAAGCAGAGATAGAACTCTGTAATGATAATGGAATTTGAACGCCACAATGGGATGGACTTGTGATGAGATGGGGCTGAACTGGGAAGAGCTGGTGCCGTGTACAAGGAGAGGCCTAAGCTGAGAGAGGCCAGAAGAACTTTTGGGAACAGCATCATGGAGGCATAGAGAGAGAGAGAGAGAGAGAGAGAGACAGAGACAGAGAGAGAACTGCCAGCCAAAGCTGCCCGGATTACTGAGGGCCAGTTGGAGCTGCCCAGGACTTTTGAGAACTTCCACCTGGATCTGCCAAGAACTGAGAAGGCATGACTGTAGTGCTGGTATTTTGTTTGTTTTGATGTTACTTTGTCAGGGTTATTTGTTGATAGAGGCCTCAGCCCTTATTGGGCCTAGGTTGATTTCACAGGCAGAAGGTGAATTGAAGAGGATGCTGGCAATGTACATGAATGTCGTGGTGTCTTTGTTAAGCTTTGTCTTCCTGGGAACAGAAACTACTGATAACTTGCCTTGGGTCAAGATGAAGAAAAGACCTCTCCTTGGGTACTGAATGCTGTGATGACACTGTAACCTAGTTGTGACCTAGGGGTAGAGTATTTTGACTTTGTACTTTGTGATAGAACCGAGGACTTAAAACTTTGTGATTGACTAAGTGAATGTACTATCCAAGGGTGGGGTACTTTGACTTTTGTACTTTGTGATTGAACTGAGGACTTACTAAATGACTGAGTTACCCTGTATTTTGATTTTCTCTTTTCTGTGAATGTTTTGCTTTAATCTGTTACTGAATAAATGGAGAGTTGCCATGCTCTTAATCCAAACCTTGGAAGTTGCTTTTGCTTGGCATTGCAAATTCAAGCTTAGGTCTTCCTGACTTAAAGACAGGACACCTACCCACTACAGCAGGCTGCCTGTTACATTAGTATTTCTATCTTCATTTGAACAATGAGGATCTCTTTATAAAGTGATTTGGTCTGTAGTAAAATATTTGCTAAATGTATACCCATTAGATTTCCATGATAATTTGTGTTTATGAACTTTATGACTTTACATGTAAATAACCTAGCATAGCCTAGGGTTCTGGTAGTATATGTCTGTATAACAAACCTTCAAAAGAAGAGTGTAATTGGGATAGTGAGAGTGGCAGAGAATTATATTGATGATAGAGAAGATATTGCTAGATGTCAAAAAGTTCCATGGGGAATTTTTTCAGGCAGGTGAAAATTGGGAGTATTTACTTTAACTATTAATACACATAAATATATATATATATATATATATATATATATATATATATATATGTATATACACACATATATACAATATGTGTGTATAAATATATGTGTGTATATGTATGTATATATATATATATATATTACACAGGTAATATAAATATTTATTTCAAATTATGTGAACACTGATCTAAAATAGCTCAGATTCTCCCAGGAAATACATTTGCTTTAGGTAAGAGATATTTTTGTAAGATATAAAATACTGAAGGATTCCTTACTAAATCATATCAAAAAAGGCTTTAAAGAGTTTTAATGAACACTACAAAGGTGACTTTCTCCAAGGGTTAGCATGAGGAGGTGATATAGGGCTTATATCAAAATGGAAAGAAATCCAATTGATTCAGTTTGGTTTCAAAAAGTCCTAGAAGCAGTGTGTGTGTGTGTGTGTGTGTGTGTGTGTGTGTGTGTCTAAGGAGATGCATTTCTTACTGTCTTGACTATTATACACATTTTAAAATGCCAGATGTTCTGGTCTAGAGATCCAGCCTCTTTGGTCTTTGTGTTAAAAAAAAAAAAAGTCACATCATCAGCAACCAGTGAATTCCTCACATCAAAAAATAGGGAAAAAAAGTTAAAACATATTGACTCAAACCCCCATCCTCCTGCTATTTTAAGGTGACTTTAAACATTACCCCCAGCTATATGTTTGCAAACCAAGTGTCAAGAAAGTATATTGTCTAACTGATACTTGGTATTTCTAGAATATTTTAACAACATTTAGATTTTGCTTTCTGTGTGCCAAATATTCAGCAAAATGTTGAGTATCATTTTTATAGCTTCCAGTTTCCTAGCATTATTTTTTAATTCAAAAATTGCCCTTGAAATCTATCAAATACTTCAGAAAATACTGGCTTCTCTTCTGATTGTTTATCATAGGTGGAAAAGCCACAGTGATTCTCAGTACAGTCAGGTAGCAGTCGCTAGTGAGGACACAGATGATCAGCTTCAGACTCCTGCGCTGCTGAATCCAGCCAACAGCTCACTCATCATGACTCTAACAGATTTTTCTGCTATTCAGACCACTGGGAACCTTATGAACCAGTTAGTTCTGCCCTCCTTCTTATGACTAAGTGCCAACACTGTCAAGATTCAGCACACTGAGCACCAAATACATTTGTGGCTATGTATTTTCTCACTTTTAAAATGCAGGTGTGTGTGCATGTGTACGTGTGTGCATGTGTACATGTGTGCATGTGTGTACACGTGTATAGGATCAGTACTCCCTCAAAACTGACTTTTAAGAAAATTGTTTTTATAATGAAATAAGATAATTGGTACAACGAGCCACAAAAGGTTGCTTCTCACTTGGGCCTTTGCAGTATAGGCCTTAATCTCAAGAGTAGTGTTTCCATTTCCCTGGGAGTACAGAGGCATTTTCCTCTTTGATAATGCTAGCAATGAAAGGCAGAATGAACACTGACTTCATAGGTGACAGGGTCATATCAGGATTCTACTTTATGTGGTAGTCATTTTTGGGACATATTACTTGACACATCATATATCAGAGGATAGCATGGAATACGTTGATAGAACACTGTACTTAAAGTAAAAATAAACTGGGTTCAAATTCTGTCCTTTATTAACTATGTGACCTTGGACAGATCACTTACCTCAATATATCAAGAAGTAAAAGAAGGAAAGGATCTACAATTGTGGGGAAATTTCCCTTAATGGGAAGTCCCCATGCTGAAGAAATTACACAGATGTTTCATGTAGTCCTCTCTCTCTCTCTCTCTCTCTCTCTCTCTGTAATGGAAATGCAAATTTAAAGAAGATCTTCCCTGAATGCCATTTGAAGAAGCACAACAATGTTGTGAAACCACAAGATTTTCTCAGTCATGATCAAAAAACAAAATGATGCAAAGAAATATGAAGAAAAGAAGGAAATGATGAACAAGATGACAATGATAAGAATAACCATAGCTCAAAATATTCTGGACTTTCTGAGCCATGACAACTTTCTTGTGAAATACTTAATGAATAGAGGTTTATTAATCCTTTTTGTACAGAAAAGGAATCTGAAATCCAGAGGCCTAATATGGCTTATCTCAAAATAAAAATAAAGTCAGTGTTAGGACTGAGAATAGGCCAGGCTCCATCTGCTGTCTACATGTCCAGTTCATATTTCCTTAAAACATGCAGTTTCTGGGTTAGTTTAATCAAAACTACTGAAATCAATCAATAGGCCACTAGCTAGGCCTTAAATACACTTGTAAGCAGAGATAAGAAGGTATATAAAACCATCTCTGTGTTATAGTCTTTCTCTATGCTTTTGACAGATCTTCATAAATGAGAAAAGAAATTCAAATATTCAGCTCTTTGCTCTTTGGAATTGACCGTACAAGGTCATATCTCTGTTGTTAGCTGAGCAAGAGTAAAGATAATGGAAAACAACTACTGAATCTGCAGAATTTATACAAAGAACCACATATAGATTGCTATAATAATGATTATCTCATATCAAGGGATGGTGGGAGTTGGTCAAAAGCCTGAGCCTACATTCTGCCAATGGAGACACAATTTCCTTTGATAGCCTTAATCGACTTGCACAAACATAGGTACACCTAAAAATGAGGGAATTTTGGTGCCCTAGATTCACTTGTTTCAAGCATCCATAAACACACAAAAATATATGTTTGCCCTACCTAGAATAGAGAATAGAACTTACCTTTTTTTCTCTTTAGAAATGTCCTTCAGAGAACTTTACCCACACTTGTCAAATATACAAAATTTACAGAGCATGTGACATTTTTGTTCAAAAGTTGAGATTCCTTTGTATTTTTCCCTAGAAAAAAGAGTACTGCATTTGCCACACTCTTCTGTAACCCTATTGCCCTCCTTACTCCCACACCCCCACACAAAGAAACTCCTTAATTGTATTACTGTTAGGCTGACCTCCAACCCCAACGAAAATGAGGACAAGGCTAGTTTTGTGTTTTGTGGGATAACAATTTATGAGCAATTAAAAATGAAGGGACACAAAGCATTCATCACAGTCTCAGCTAGACAGGCAGCTGAGGTCAAAGGCTCTAGCAATGAAGTGTGCACAATATATTTTTATTTCTGTTTTCACTAAGAAGGAAACGGGTTAGCTAAAAATTATGGCATGCAGCCTCCAGTTCAAAATAGGTGCACTTAATCTTGGGAGACAGTCCACGCTTGGGCAGATAGGTTATGACAGTATGCATGCACACACATAACACGCATGCACCGTGCACCTCTCAACATAATCTGAAAGAATTCTAAACATGGTGCTGGCACAGCCCAATCACAATTTTTATTTTTTAAATTTGTGCAATAAAATTATTTTCTTTGTATTTTTATAACTAAGGGTTTGTTCAACATCTCTCTTTCCCCCTTTCCTTCCCTCTGCCTTCTCCTATCAAAAGTGAACTTGGAGGTTTTAAGGTATATTTTCTTTTGGTATATTTCAAATCAGTATGAGATAATATGGAAACCTTATCTCTTTATTTTCCTGGAGCACCAGTGGCATTTTACATGAATGTGGAGATTAATGTCTTGCATGCTGAGCTCCAGCCAGTGTTACATATCAAAGCTTTCCTGAGAATGCCTTGCAAGGTAAAGTGGAGAGTTTAAAAAAAAATTTTTTTTCAGTAGAATGATACAGTATCCAAAACCTGACACTGATCTACTGATTTAAGGTCTAGTGTCTTGGCCTGGCATGAGCAAAAGTATTGGTGAATCATCTATTATTACACTGGGCTATAAATCTGTTACACTGCTGTTTTATAACATGTTCAATTTCCAAAAGGGGGAAAAATTAAAGACATGAAGTCAGTCCATGGCTATTGAGCTGTTATTCTGTAGACAGATTTCTCTTATATATGCCAAGACACCACAAGCTCTGGGCTAACAAGGACTAAATGCAATGGTTTTTTATGATTAGGTCCTATCAAGGTGATAATAAGTACACAGATATAGGAGATTTCCCCCCTAGCGATGAGAATTCCACTTATGCAAACAAGGAGACTTTCACCTTCTTATTTTTCTAGGTTATTTTTCTATTTGAATAGAAAACAAAACATAGGTCAATGTACTTCAAAAGTAAAAACACTTTGCAAGTAGAAAATTAGTGAAAGTTACTAGGGTCTAACTCAGAGTCACATGGTCCATCTCTGAATTACTGAGGCTTCCATGTGGCAATCTTCCTCATTGAGAGGATGATTTATGTTTTTAAAAATGGATTCTTCTCCTTCCTTCTGGCTTCAAACAAATGATAAACCATCAAGGTTAGTACTGATTAGACATCTCAAGATGTTGTATTCCTTCTTTGTCAGGCATCAAAGCAAAGGTAAAAACTTTCAGAAACATTTCAGGCCTTGGCCTATCTATTTAGGAATTACAGGAAAGGCAAAATAAGGGTGTTTAAGGATTTTTTTTTGAGTATTGAATTGGATATCTTCTACTCTAGGGCACATATATGTTAAATCTTTGTAGTATAGTTAGAAATAGAGGTCAATCTCTGATGAGGCCCAAAGTAGTCTTGGAAAAGGAAATTCTAAAATCACCCTTCCTATTCTATTACTGGAGTTTTATCAGTTCTTACTGCTCTCACCATCACCAGAAAAGGCCTAAAGCCATTCCTCTTTTTATTTTTTGGAGGGGGGAGGGCAGGGCAATTGGGGTTAAGTGACTTGCCCAAGGTCACATGGCTAGTAAGTGTTAAGTGTCTGAGGCCAGATTTAAACTCAGGTCCTTCTAACTCCAGGGCCTGTGCTCTATTCACTACACCACTTAGCCGCCCCTAAAGTCATTCCTAGTGTCCATTATATATAGTTCTGAAATTTCTTTTTAACCCAGTAGCATATAAGAAGGACTTTATTGACTAAAGAGTAATGTGTATTTCTATTAACAAAACTGGCATATCAAGCAATTGATTTTTTACTTAGGGATGTGTCTATATTTCAATGACTTGATCTTCGTCAATGAAATCACCTGTTTGGCCTCCTTGTCTATAATCAGGGCTTCTTAAACTTTTTCCAGTGGAGATCCCTTTTCACATTTCGGCAGAGTTCCTTGGTGTTGTGTGACCTGAGTGCAAACTGTGCACGCTTTGTGTTCAGAACCAAGGCTGTAGTGAAGTTGCCTAATGCAACATGGGCAAGCCCTGCCAGAAATACCTCCGATTTTGAATTAATTTCTGGTAGTTGTACATTCAGAAACCTTTTACCATTGCTAAAATTTTCCCACTAGCGTCATGACCCATAATTTAAGAAATTCTGGATATATTAACGCAAATAACTTGGGCTGTGAAAAAAATAGACCTTTTTTGAGAACTGCTTGTTCATATCCTTTGGCTATTTGTTCATTTTGGAATAGCTGTTGATCTTATATATTTAGGCTAATTTCCTATATATTTTATATCTAAGACTGTTATTGGAGTTATCTGATACTAGTATTTTTCCCAATTGACAGTTTTGCTCCATATTCTAGCTGCATTGATTTAGTTTGTGTAAACCTTTTATCTGCATGTAGTCATGATTATCAAGTTTATCTTTTGTTAGGTTAAGTTCTCCTGATAAATAGAGATACAACATATATACACATATCTATATATATACATACAAATATATATGCATGCACATATATATCACTATTTTCTTTTATTTTTTCTACAATATGATCTTTTATATTTAATATGACATTAATTTATCATGATATGGTATAAAATACTAGTCTAAATATATATATATATGTATATGTGTGTGTAAATGGCATAGTATATTACAAACTATTCAGAGGATTAAAAACATTTGGCTAAACCTTCATTCAGACTCACAGAGATCCTAACACCAGTGAGTTAGAAAGTTAAAACTTGTGAATATTCAGGAGAGTTGGTATCTGAATAGCCATGGTCTCATTGTTATCATTCATGTATTTGTAACTGTTCTAATTATTGATTTTGTTCGTGTTTTGAACTCGATATAAATCTTCCTAAACTGGCCAAGAAAATGAATATATTTCTGGGATTTTTTTGAGAATTTACTCACTTGTTCTTCAGTCAATGACTTAACAAGCATTTTGTAAGTGTCTGCAGCATATCAGGCACTGTGTTAGGTGGTGGAGACATAAAGACAAGAGTAAGATGGTACCTGCCCTAAAGAAGTTGACATTCTATTTAAGGTATACCACATGTTCATAGGTAAATAAATGCATCCTGTATATGCTAGCTCCTGTTAGAGGTGAAAAGTTGTATAAGATGTTGTATGTCTCCTAATAGCTCATAATCTACTTGGAGAGATTAGACACACATGCAACTATCTATAATGCAAGGTAATTGATAATATTCCTAGGGGTGATACAAACCAAGTACCATAAGCATACGTTTCTAGTTTGGAAGGTGAGTTATGAAAAGCTGTCTTGGAGATATGGCTCATGAGCAGGGGGGCAGGTCTCAGAGAATGGACTGAATTCTAAAAGATGGAGGGGTGAAACATTCTAAATAGAGCAAATCATGAGCAAAGTCAGAAAAACAACTATGACCTGTAGGCCAAATCTAACTTGTTCCTTATTTTTGTGTGACCTGCAAGATGGAGCATCCTTAGCTAGAAAACCATACAAAGTCAGGTAGCAGGAAATATCTGGCCAGTACGACATAGTTTGCTAATCCCTGGTCTAAATTACTTGGCTCATGGAATTTATGTAGCTAAGTAGTAGGAACTAGGGCTGCAAAGATACTTAGAGCTATAAAGGTAGTTTGGATAACAGGTTAAGAAATTTTATTCAATAGTCAGTGCTGACCCAGTGAAGGTTTCTGAGCAGTTAAAGCAAATCATAGGGTTATAGACTTAATGGGGGAAGGCTTTGAGAGGTCTATCCCTCTCATCTTATATGTGAATAAGCTGAGGTCCCAAAATAAAGCCCAAGGTCACACAGCTGGTAGAACTGAGATTCAAAACCTTGTCTTTTTACTTGTAAATGCAGTGATCTTTCTTCTATTCCTTGTTCTTTATGGTGATGGTGTCTAAGTTAGATTAGAGGTGAGTAGGGTCCCAAAGGGAGGGAAACAATGCTATTGTAATAATCCAAGTGATTGATATGTAATAAGGGTCTGCTTTTTTTAGGGTTATGGTAATGGAAATGGAAAGGAAGGGACATATTCCTTATAAATCCTTAACTATAATTTGTTTGCCAAATTGCTTAGCCCAGAATGTGCTCAAAAATCAATGCTAGGAAGAGTATCATATGGAGATGCTTTAATTGTTCAACTAAAATGACTAATTCTCACACAGACATAATTACAAATGGAATAATCTTGTTTGCACATGTTCACTAATTCATTTAATGTTTCTAATGAACAAATGAAAAAATTGAGTCTTAAAAATAAAATATGGCACTGGGGAATATCTCTAAATCACAGTGAAATCAACATGTGTATTCCTCACATGAAGGACTCTTTGTTGACTAGGTTGTGGCATCAGTACCTGCATAATCAAATACCCTTGAAGGATACTTACATAAAAGGTGAAGCCCTGAATGAAATAGCAATAGCGTTCTAGTTTGTAGCTTCTGGCTGCCAGGCAGGTGGGCTCAAGTTGCATAGGCAATAAGATTATCTTTCCACTCAATACCGTAATTTCAGAATAAGCACTGGCCTCAAATCTTGAGACTTAGAGTAAATCAAAGCTAGTCAAATCGAGGAAAGAGCTTAATGAAAGTCAGGCAGTAGGTTTAACAGAAATGTCATATACACTTTTTTCTTTCTTTTAGAAGCATGATGTAGCAGCTAGAACAATGGATGAGGAGTCAGCAGTGCTCTAGTCTTGGCTCGGGACCTCGCTGACTTTGTATGAGTTCCCTTTATCTCTCTAAGCCTTAATCTCTTCGTTTGTAAAGTAGGGGAAGTGAACTATTGCTCTTCAAGGTTATTTCCAACTCTAGAATTTCTTGTCTACTCTCTTTTAAAATAATTTCAGGGTTAAATTTTGTGGAAGGACTACTGCCTTTGGAAAGCTATCTGCAAGCATGTAGGAAGAGGAAGGTAGCCATTGAACACACTATCTCTGAGATATAATGATGGTGACTGAAGAGGGGCAGAGGTGTATTTAGGAGTTAGATAAAAGATCAATTTATTTAATAGTACTCTTTAGGCTTCTTTATTGAGATTACTACTACAATTTAAAGGACAACAATGCAGGTGGAAGGAGAAAAGAGAATCTGTTTTTAAAAAGCATATTTAATTATTCAATAAATATTTGTCAGTGGGTATTGTAGGCTTTTGCACTGGCTGTCTCCTCAAGGACCAGACTGTTTTCTTCTCACATTTTCATTAGAATTTCTAGTTTCCTTCAAGGCTTAGTTCAATTGCCACTCTTTACAAGAGGGTTTTCCAGGTTTCTTCAGCTGCTAGTGCTTTCATTTAAAATCATCTTGAATCTATTTTGTACTTACTTTTGTATGTACAAGTTGTCTCATGGTAGACTATAAGCTTCTTGAGGACAGGGACTGTTTTTGCTTTTGTCTTTGTATTCTTATCACCTAGCACAGGGCCTTGTTGATAGCAGGTAATTAGTAAATGTTTGTTAACTGACTGGTTGATTGACTGAATATAAAACATAGACCCTACTTTCAAGGAGCTAATAATCTGCATTGGAGGATACAAAAGTAGCACAAAGCAAAAGATAACCACCACAACAACAACAAACTTAAGTGTTACATTATGCCATTTCCTACCACAATTCCAGGCACTACATTTTAGGAAGGACATTGACAAGTCAGAAAACAAGATCAAAGGAGAGGGATCAGGATTATGAGAAGACTAATAATAACAATGGCATGTAAGGACTAGCTGAATGAAGGAACTGGGGATTTTTAGTCAGGAGAAGATTTAGCTCTTTCTAAGTACTTCAAGAATTGCCATATGGAGGGGAGATTGCACTCATTCTCAATGGCCACAGAGGGTCAAACTAGAAGCAGTGGTTCAAAATTGCGAAGTAGACACGGGGAGAAACCAAACTAAATCCAAATTTTCCAAGCATCAGAACTAATAGTGGAATAAACTTCAGTGGGAGATAATTCCTCCTCATTAAAGGTCTTTTAACTGTAGATTGATGGCCATTTTCCTGGGAGGTTTTATAAGATTATCCCATTCATGTACAGTTTAGATCCGATGATTTCTCAGGTCATTTCCCACCCTGTGATTCTGTAAAGTGATATCTGAAAGAATTATAAATAATAATAAGTGAATATATTTTTAATGACCACTATTCACTCCCTGTAACCAAATGTGAGATTAAAAGTGGAAGAAATCCAAATCAAGATCCAGAAGCCCCCATATTTCTGTAGTCCAGTCAAAAAGACATAATTTCCTCTAAGTTCATACCAGAAAATAGGGTTGTACAAGAGAGGAAACATGTCTAGCTGCCAAGTATATCTCTCTTAGGTCAAGAGCACTTGTTCTACCACAAACTGGTAATCCCTGCTTTTGGGGGAGGCTGAGGCTGATTAATAACTTGTATTTCAGCATTTTGCATTTCATTAGGGTTAAAACTGTATCCTAACTTCAAAAGAACACCAGGTTGAGGGAAGAGGAAAAAACCAGTCCAGGGTAAAAATGGAATAAGCCAATTAGTAATGGGATTGAGCCTATGAGAAGCCAGTATTCTGCTTTCTTCCTAGGTGAGATGGGGTGATGAAATCTCAAAAGAAAATAAAGAAAAAGAATGGCTATGATTAAGAGTTGAATATTGAATTAGTGTGTGTGTGTGTGTGTGTGTGCGCATGTATATGTGAGTACCAGAAAAAGGGGCTCCTTTGAGATTTAATAATATGGTGAGCTAGGTCAATTAATGAATCAAAAAGCATTTATGGAATACTTACTATGCTCTAGGTACTGTGTTAAAATCTGGGGATACAAAGACAGTAATGAAATAAGTCCTGTATTCAAGGAATTTACAGTCAATCTAAGAGACAATAAATACACACACACAAAAGTATATATAAAAATACAAAAAGGAAATGCGATGTAATTTTGTGGATAAGGCATTGGCAGCTGGAGGTGGTAATCATGAGGGGCTTAATATAGATGGTGATGCTTAGGCTGTGTTTTGCAGGAAACAAATGACTATAAGAGGTCAGTGTGAGGAGCAGTACATTGCTGGCATGAGGGACATCTAGTACAAAGACATTGTAGAGAGAAGATGGATGTTAATGTGTGAGGAAATGCGAGAAGGCCAGTTTGGCTGTACCACAGGGTGTAGGGAAAAGGGGTAACAAATGACAAGGTTGGGAAGGTAGGTTGCCACTGGGTTGTGAAGGCTTAGAATGCCAAGCATAGGAGTTTCATATTTGCTCTTAGAGGTAATAAGGAAACCAATGGAACTTATTGAGTCAGAGAGGAACATGGTCAGACCTGTGCTTTAGGAAAACCACTTTAAAAGACATGGGGAGGATGGATTGGAGAGGCAAGGGACTTGAGGCAGGGAGATCAATTAGGAAGTGATTACAATAGCAGAGACAGTAACCCTGACCTAGAGTGGAGGCCCTGAGAATAGAAATGGAATAAAATTGGAAGATACTGTTGAGAGAGAAATGATATTTGGCAACTAATTGACTATGTGGGATGCAGAAGAATGAAGAAGAGAAGATATCTCTAATTTTAGAAACCTGGGAGCCAGAAAAATGATGGTGGCCTTAACCGAAAAATAAAAGTTTAAATGGGGAGGAGAGAGGAGACAGTGAGTCATTTTTTCCTTTTCTTTCTTTCTCTCTTCATCTCTTTATTTTTCTTTCTCTTTTCTTTCATTTTGAATTTGAATGCTTGTGGGACATCCAGTTAAAAATCTACAATGGGGTGGTGGAGATGAGCATGAATACTTGATTTGTAATAAGAATGCTAGTCAAGAATGGGTTAAAGGAGTGAGCAAAGCTGTCCAGCTGGAGCCAGCTCTCAATCAAGGGCTGCATAAAAAGCCAGCAGGAGGAGAAGTGGGGGCTGGCCGCGCTGAGACTGCCTTTGGAGTTGAGCAGCTGAGAAGTTGCTCATCTTTCGGTTCAGCCTGTTGTCAAACCCCCCCAGTGGGGGGAGGGGGCGGAGGGGGCAGCCTTTGTTAAAACCCAGAGAGAGCAGTGTTTTATAGTGAGTCTGACAAATAAAAGACCAACCTGAACCATCTGGTTCTGTAACATATGGGAAACACAGATTTCTATTGCCGATGACCAAAATATTGGAGCCCATGGAATCTTAAGGCATTTAACTATTGGAAAGCATCAGAATAATGGAATAAAATGAGCTTTTATAATCTTAATGATTATTAGGAGGAAAAAAAAGGAAAAGTCTCAATGATGTGATCAGTGCTACAATTACTATGTCTAACTGGGGCATCCTAGGGCAGAACAGCTGATGGTTAAAGAATTTTAACTCTGTGATACTTGAAGGATCTCTTGATGGAAAAGGAAATAACATTATCACAATGGAAAAGAGAAATAAAATTACTGAGAAGTAAGGTGACTACAATTCTTAGAGCTGTAAATCAGATTCAGAAGCCAAAAGAAAAAAAAAAAGATAAAATTCTTTGTCATCTGTCTTAAACCTTCTGTGAAAAAAAGATTTAAGTCTGATGATCTCACTCTTACATTTAACGCCCCCAAAACAAGAGTCCTTGAACAATCTAAAAGCTTACTGTTTTAATGACTCAGATGCATTCTATAGTAGTCAGGCCATTATCTTAAAACTAAATATCTTGCTAGAAAAGGATAAATTTAATATGGAATCATCTCTAAACTTCATCAATATAAAAAGATCATTAGTAATATGCAGAA
This sequence comes from Petaurus breviceps papuanus, assembly GCF_028583685.1. Taxonomy (NCBI): domain Eukaryota; kingdom Metazoa; phylum Chordata; class Mammalia; order Diprotodontia; family Petauridae; genus Petaurus; species Petaurus breviceps. The sequence goes on from NW_027187391.1 coordinate 57,435,594, forward strand.
TAAGTTGAAAAACAATCTGAAGTTAAAGTATCTATAAGTTTATACTACAGGCAACAAAAATACAGGCTTAGCAACAGAGTTTAGGGATCACAAAAACTGGTTTCCATGTCCAGGCCTATCACTCAGTTGTGTGACCTGATCCAGTATAAATTATTTTACCTTTCAAAGTCTTCCTTTATGTATAACATTTTGGGGGGATGAAGATAAGTTTGATATCCCAAAGGGATTATCAGAAGGACTGAATTAGACAATGCATGTAAAACATTCTGAAAACTTTACAATCCTATTTATATGTAAGCTATTATTATTTTTGAATAGGAGCACCTTTAATATATCCATTGAGGCAGTGTTACATAGTGGATAGAGAGAGGGATGACTTGAAGTTGTGAAGACATGAATTCAAATTCCTCCTAAGGTACATATTAACTCTGTTACTATATACAAGTTTATTATCACTCAGAACGCCAGGCAACACCCTTGATGCTGAGGTATAGGAAAATTACTGATCTGCAATAGTGAAAGTAATTTACAAACCAGAAGTTCTTGCACTGATGAAATCACATGTCCTAATCACGGATTCTCCAAATCTTGATTTTAGCAAATATCAAGTATTTAAATTTACTTTTCAAACCAATCAACATTGCCTGGGAGTTGGGCTTGACTATGGTAAAAGGATTAAGGAAAGGGAAAGTAGAAAGACCACTTTATTTGACTTTGCAAGACCTTGGTTCAATTTGTGATGTTGCATCTTGCAACCTGTGAGGCCTTAATTAAGTCACTCCCCATCTTTGGACTTCATTTTCCTCATTCTTGGAATGAGTGGCATAGACTAAATGATCTAAGTTTCCTTTGAGATCTTAATCCTCAGAGGCTATAAGTTTGTTTGTTTGTTTGTTTTTTAAGGTGAAAAGTATCTTGGGATGGTACAAAGGGGAGCAATGACTTGCAGGAATATTTTCTTAATTAGGTTATTTGATCATTTGCAAAACATGCTAAGTGACATCTGCAATGACAGAAGAATGGCAAGTGCCAATAATAACTGAGTGTTTAAATAAAGAGACCTGGTAAAATAAGAAATATTAGCAAGCAGTTAAGTGGGCAACAGCTTGAAAAATAAAAATATATTTGTGAGCATGAACTGAAACTGCAGATGTTCAACCTGGAAAGTTGTCATGTCAGAAAAAGACACTTTGTTGGGACAGTGAGCAGGAGAGTACCTAATGACGATGATGATGTCTGGTATTTATAAAACATCTGTCCTTAGTGATTTCAAAGCACTTGGAGTGGGCACCTCGTTCAAGGCAGCCACCTTTTGTTTAGATTGGCCCCAATGGCAGCAGCAGGGGATAGAGTAAGTTCTTGATGGAGACAGTGTCAAGGGAAGACTTTCCAAGAAGTTGAGGGCCCAGGGATTCTGCACATTACATTCTCATCTTGAAATTATTCCAGGATGACTGTGATTATAGTTATTCATAATAATCTTTTTCCATGAAAGATCAGGAATATGGGAGAAAAGGGCCACGTACTTTATCATTTTGAAGCCTAGAATGGTTGTGTCTGACCACCATCATATAGCAAGTAAAAGAAAGCAGAGAAATTAGGATTAGTCCACCTGGTCCTCAATCTAGGCTTTTTTCCATGTTAGTATAGCAATAATTTAATTTTATTTTGGCATTGAAATCTCTGAGAATTTACTCCCAAAGCAGGGAAGTAAAAGACAGAAGAAAGAGTAGGGGAGACAGTTTACACAACTCTGGTTGAGATCACACCTGAAATGTAGTGTTACGTTTTTGAGCATCTCATTACCAGGAAGATAGAGATAAGCTGGAGGGAGTTCAGAGAAGAGTAAGGAGAATGATTAAGAGGCTGGAGGGACTGACTTGTGAGGAAAGATTAAAAGAATTAATTATGTATAGCTTGACTAAGTGAAGGGAGAGGGGGGCATGATAACTGTCTACAAATATCTGAAGGGTGTAAACACTGAAGAGGAAGAATGATTTAGAATAGGACCAGGGTAAAACTAGGAGTAATGGGATGAAATTGAGAAAATGAAAATTTAAGTTAAATACCAGGAAATACTTTTTGACAGACAAATCTATTAGAAAGTGGAACACAGTCCCCAGGGTACTGGTAGGGGAAAGTCTTGAAACATTAAAAAGAGCGTATAAGGAAGCAGAAAGTATATTCACTGAAGAAAAGGCCAGTTTGGAAAAGAGGAACATTTGGTGACCTGGTAGGGGACTCCTCCCATTTTCAATTTCTATAATTATATGATCGATCCCCCAATGGGACAAAAGCAGTTGACTTGGCACTGTTTGGAAGAGTAAATTAACAATCACATAAATGCAGGTTAAACAATGTCTGTAGGGAGCACGGATAACCCAAAATGATCTAAATGTGCTTATCCATTTTGTACTTAGTAAAATACTATACATCCATTCTGTTTGTTTTCTTATTTGGTTTTCAGTTAGGAGTTCAGATGTTCTCAGGTAAAGACTATAGTCCTGAATTTGAAGTCAAGAGTAATTTATTTCATTTCTCACCTCCGCTATTTATATATGGCTGACTTTTGTTCAGTGACCTTCGGTCAGTCATTAAACCTCTGTAGGGTCTTAGTTTTCTCATCTGTTGCAAATGAAGGGGTTCAGACTAAATGTTTTCTAAGGTTCCTCCTGCCACTAAAGTGAAGATCCTATTATCTTATAAGCAAGCAACTTTACCTTTTGGGCCTGAGTTTCCACATCTATAAAATGACTGGACTCTATTAGATGATCCCTAAAGTCTCTTATGGCTTTAAACCTACAAAGCTCTATTGATTATGTTTTAAAGTCTTCCCTGCTTTTTTGGCTACAGAAACACATTTTAAAGCTCTGATTGGGAACCAACTTACAAAAGCCAGTGCTTGTTGATTCTCATTAAAAAGCATATATAATCATAACTTGTAAAGATGAAATTCTACATGATTCTTATAGTAAAAAAAAAATAGTCCTTAGATTTCTAGCTAATGGGTTTTCATCAAGTAAAATAAGTACAATTGTCAAAAAAAAATCCATTATCATTCCCCCTCCAAGATAAAGCCACGCCTTAGCAGCCAGGCTCTGCCTCCTTCCTGTGAAGGACAACTGGTACAAAGAATAGCAATAAACTGGGGTTCGCCCATGGAAAGTCTAGCACTTTTGCTCTAAATATAATTTAAAGTCTCTTAATAAATGCATTCAGGCACAGTGTGTGAAAAAGGGAAAGGTTTTGAAATAAACCCCATCACAATTCCTTTGGGAAGTAATAGCCCTCTGTAGTCAATGCAAACCACTTCCTATAGCATTTCTTAGCTGTCTTAAATGCGTCAGTGCCTCTTTGTACTTATAGTAAAAACAACTGATTAGGGTAGGGGAAACAACATTCCAGCAGCCACATTCTACAGACAATGCAGTGAGACAATTAATGAAACGTGATCCGTCTAGACATTTTTCATATTGCAAATAAAAACGTGCGTAGGGTCTTATTACCTAATAAACTTGAGCTTGCTGACAAATACAAAATGCACAGCTAACGGGCCTAGTAAACACACGTTTCCTTCCTTTCCAGATTTGTGTTAAACACACCTCCCAAATGCCCTGAAAAGATGTGTAACTGCTCTACATGCCAAATGCCATTAGTAATGTAGCTTTCTTATAATGCGTTTTTCAGTTCTGACCTTCCAGATTTTATCTCAAGTAGGTTTGACCCCTCTGGGTCATTTCAGGGAGCATGTACCTGATTTCTAAACATTCATAAGAGTAGTCAATTATAAAAGCTTCACTTCCCTCAAGAACTCAAATCAATTCCTATTTGCTTTGAAATAATAATTATAAATACTAATATTAATAATGATGGTAATAATAATGTGACATAAAGCATTTAAAGTTTGATAAGCACTTTTCAGACATCCTCTCATTTGAAAACAAGTCTCTTCTGTGTTGCAGAATTTTTCCCTCCCTTTTTTTCTTTTTGAGAATAAGATCCATGATTTGATCAAAGGAGATTAAATAAATCAGCTCTCAGTCATAAAAAACCATTGGTTCAACTTTTCTGCCCAAGTGGTTTGGCAGCCTTTATAGTCTGGCTTAAACTTAAACAATTAGAAACTTCCAAACTCATTAGGGAGCAGAACATTATAAGACTTTGGAAATTTGGCAGCTATCACTAAAAATTAAAAAAAGAGAAAAGAAAAAAAGAAAAGGGAAGAGTTCAAAACTACCTATTATGCCAGTGACTTGAAAGTTCCAAAGCCCAGAAATAATATCCAACCAGTCTGGCCCTGAGCGGCAGTCTTGCCCTTTGAGCATTCTCTCCTCATTTTTCATGCTTCACAAGCAAGTTTATGGAGAAAGCAACATGGATTTCAGTGCCAAAATAATGCCATCCATACCCTTTATCTAATTTACAGTATCAATGCATCAGTGCCTTTATTATTTCAACTACAAAACAATCTTTAAATCTGTTGAAAGTTCTGAGGTTAAAGCATCATTATAGTTTCCTCTAATATTCAGTTATTATATTGAAAGTATTTTTTTTCTTCCAAGAGAATAGCAGCTGCTGGGAATATCTTTTTCTTACCAAAAAAGAAATCTATCACACAGAAGGAAATGTTTTATTTGCCAGTACTACTTACACAGCATATATGTACATATATGTTACACAGCATATATGTACAATGATAACTTTATACTTTTGAAATGTCCAACAATCATTAATCCAATTCAATTAAAATTTTTTTTTTATTTTTAAGTATCTAAGACATACAAGGCACTGTGTCTAAGTCATCGATAAAGGCCCGGTTGACATAAATAATAAAATGAGTGATGTTAACTCTAGATAAAAAAATCCATGGCACAGGAAGTTGAATGTCTTTACCATGATTACATAGTCAGTGACTGAGCCTTAAAGAGAGGACAACTCTGTTTTCATACATCATAGACACTGAAATGTTCAGTTTTTCCCCCCATAGGAAGGGAGTGCAAGCATGCCTTTGCTACATCTTGTGATTTGCTTTAATGTAGGAACTTACATTATAACAGGTCATCTTGGCGTCTATAGAAGGAGGTCTCCTTTCTTGAAGTACTAGAAGGATCTTACGTCATAAACTCCAACAAAGAGTTTTGAGGCATGAACTCTGAGGACAGTATCAAACTTGTTTTAGACAATATTATAACAGTGTCATATGGTATGTGCCAAGATTGAAACATATTTGAATGTTGGTATGGCATAGTGCCATAGCACCCTGTGCCTGGTACACAACAGGTAATTATTAAGTACTTGTTGAGTGATCACCTGGCAAAATGGATAGAGTCCTGGATCTCATTCTTGATATGTGTGATTGTGGGAAAGTCTTTTATTCTCTATAAGCCTCAGGCAACTCTCCAGGACTCCTTAATGACGTACAGAATTGCAATCTGTGTAATTGGAAGGCATCTGAGTCACACTGACAAAATTCACAGAATTTTGGAATACCTGATATACATTAATCTATTTATCTAGAACTTATAGCATGAAAGTGTTTACAAAGGCTCATCATCTTAGAGTTCTAAGGGCCCTTAAAAGTTATTGGATTCAATTCCCTGATTTTACAGATGACCTAATGCACAGGTATGAACATGTCACTCCCCTTCTTGAGAGTTTCAGAGGCTCCTGACTGCTTCTAAAGTACAATCTCCAGTTTACTGTGTGATGATGATGATGATGATGATAGCTAGTATTGATATAGCACCTACTCTGTGTCAAGCACTGTGTTAAAAATTTTATCTTATTTGATCCTCATAATAACCCTGGTGGGTAGGTAATGTTATTATACCCACTTTACAGTTGAGGAAACTGAGGCAGTGGTTGATTTGCCTGAGGTCTGAAGTAGGATTTGAACTCAGATTTTCCTAACTCTAGGCCCAGTACACTCTCCACTGGGCTTCCTAGCTGCCCCATGCTTTACAACATTCTCACATTTTTTCCAGGCTAATTTCACCTTACTCCTACTCAAACACTCAACATTCTAGCCAAATTGACCTGCTCAGTGTCTCTATGCACAACAATTCATCTCTCTCCTCTTGCATAGTATCTCTCACACCTGGAATGTTTTCTCTCCCTGTTTTTACTTCTTAGAATATCTATATTCAATCCTCAACTCAAGTGCTACTTCCTATGGGAAGCTTTCCCAGTTTTTTCTCTGTTAATGTTGCCCTTTAACATTATTTCATTTTTCCCCCAACCCCCTTATCTGTGCATGGTATTTCCTGAATCAGTAGAATGTAAACTCATCAAGGACAGGGATTGTGTCATTTGAAAACTATTCTCCAGTTTTTCCCATCTTTTCTCTTTGTACCCCTAGTGCCGAGAACAATGCGGGATGCTCAGTAAGCTCTTAACAAATGTCTGCTGAATGGAATTGAAAAGTTTATATAGAGCAAAATATTTAAAACAGCATTATTTATAGTATCAAAGACTTGAAAAAAAAGTAGATCCAAACAATTGGGAAGTGCTTAAGCAAGTCATAGTGCATGAATGTAGTAGGATATTACTATGCTTTTAGAAATGACTTATAGGGCAGCTAAGTAGCTCAGTGAGTAAAGTGCTGGCCCCCGAGTCAGGAGAACCCGAGTTCGGTTCCAGCCTCAGACATAACACCCACACAAAAAATTAGCTGTGTAACCTTGGGCAAGTTACTTAACCCCAATTGCCCTCCAAAAAAAAAAAATAAGAAATGACTTATAAATACAGAGAATCGTTGGACAACTTATATAATAATTGACATTATATATAGATAGATTGATAAAATTTGATTTAATAATATGTCACTTAGTCAAGTAATCAGAACCAAGAGTATAGTATATACATGATTACAGTTATATAGATAGAATTTAACAACAGCAGCAATTGAAAGCTGTAATTATGATGAGCAAATTTGGCCCAGAAGAGAATTCATCTCCTTCCCTTTTTTGCAGGGGTGAGAGACTATGTGGGAGGAACACCACATCTTGGACTTCATGGAGGTACCTGTTCATTACTTTTGCTGGACTATTTTCATTTTTTCCTCTTTAAAAAATGTTACTCATAAGGGATGACTCTGGGATGAGGAAGAACTGTATTGGGAAATGAAGGTGATGTTAAAACAAGAGTGATCAATAAATATATATACACATATTTTTTTAAGATGGTAGAAAGAGATTCAGAGAGGTCAGGCAAATTGTCCAAGAGCAAATCAGATAGCGACATAATGATAAAGCCAAGATACAAATCCTGGGCCTATAATTCTAAATCCAGTGCTCTTTATGCCATGGAAGGCTCAGATTGGTGGAATGACTTGCCTATGATCACATGACTAGGAAAAAGAATTTGAAGTCAGGTCTTTCTGACTCAGACCAATACTATATCTAACATGCTATCATCCTTCAATGTATTTATAAACTCTTGATGGGATAGCTCTAGGAAAGATCTCCTTCAAGTACACTAAGTCTATTCTAGCTCTTTTTTTTTTTGAAAGCAATTGGGGTTAAGTAACTTGCCCAAGGTTACACGGCCAGTTTTTTTTGTGTGGGTGTTAAGTATCTGAGGCCAGAACCGATCCCGGGTCCTCCAGACTCCAGGGCCAATGCTTTTACTCACTGCGCCACCTAGCCGCCCCTAGCTCTTTTTTCTAATCTTTGCTCTCTTTAGGCCTATTGCTGCTTCTATAGTGTAGAGATGTGAGAATTAAAGTGTGATGATTCCAGTATCCTTGATGATGAAGAGTTTGTTAATAAAAAATAAAAGTTTTACAATGATTTTTCCATTATTCTCCTTCCAATTTCATCTTTAAATATCCCCAGGATGACTTTGTTTAGTTGGGTGTCTTGCCAAGATTTTTTTTGAAACTGGTTTTATTCTCTGCCACTTATTTCCGCTTCATGAGATAATGCTGTTTATAATAATTTATCATCCTTTTCCATAATATTTTTCAAATGAGTTTATATTATAACCAGCATTTTTGCCTTTGCCTATCATATTCCTTCTTTTGGAAAATTAGTCATTTTTGTTAACAAAGGGCATTGATTCAAATCCATTCATCAAATTATTTTTATCAAATCATTTTATCAAATGATTATAGTCTGTGTCTATATCCTTTCAACTATTTGAACAGGTCAGGTTTTAGTTGTTTTGACTGGATGCTATACCATTTTTATTATTCTAGCTTTGTACTAAATTTTTATCATTATTCTAACAAGTTCATAGTCTAATAATACTTAGAAAGCTGATTCAGAAATTCCTAATCAGGGAATCTAGCTAATTATATTAAAATTTACTAAAAATTACATTGAGCCATATTTAGGGGAGTAGCATGGGGTGAAGTTGGGAAAGTAGAATGCATTTGCCCTCAGGCTATAGGTTAAACAGGCAGCCATCTGTTTTGTAAAGGCCTCCTCCTTTCTGTTGCCTTTGCCTAACTAATTACCTCTTCTGGTGTTTGAAAATACCTGTTATAACCAAGCATGCTCAATTACTTCAGGCAGACTTTGTATCCAATTGGGAAGATATAACAATTTACTCCTTACACAAGGTTACTCAAATGGAACACCTTGGTTCAAACTGTGTAGTTCTCAACTATCTTACCTGGACAGTTCATTTCTATACTCAACTGCCAGTCTGTTACTCTCTTGAAACCAGTCAATCTTTTACCAACTGGAGAACTATGTGCATTTCCAAAGTGAATAAGAACTTAGATATTTAAAGAGTATGCATTCTATCTGAGGACTTAGAAAATGAATTAATGTATAGTTTTTCCAGAAGTTGAATAGCACAATGAACTGTCACAGAACACTGCATGGTGACTTTGGGTAAATCTGCTTTTTAAAAAAATTTTGGCTTCTGAGGGAGAATGAAACAATGCTTCTCTACCTTACAGAGGGAGACAGAGACAGAGACACAGAGAGGGAGAGTTAGGAATAGTCAACCAAGTGGTTGTGAAGCACAGAAAAGCCAAATCAGGAAAAGTAAGATGTATGAATGTGCCTGACCTAGTCCCAGAGGGACAGCCCATGTGAATTATTTTTCAGTGGTGGTGATATGTGTCTGCCTGTTCACCCACTCTATGCTTCTTACTCCCAATAGTACATATTTGTGAACAGCTGGTCAGGGTCAGGAGTGTGTTCACTGCCCATGAAGAAGATCAGAGCTATTAAAGATCAAACCTTGACTTTACTGGTGGTATATCATTGTATTTAATTTCATTATATGATAATAAAGTAGAAACCTTTTATAATGGTAGTGTCAAGAGACAAGGATAACATCTAGGTTACAGAGTCTTTGAATTATAGTTAGAGAAATACATTCTACATTGTTATGTGTGAGAGGATATTATTTGGCTGTAGCATAACTAAATACAGGGAAAAAAAGCCAGATGTTTTCTACTAGGATTTTATGTATTTTCATTTTACAAAACAATATAAATGAAATAACAGAACTAAATTCAGCCATAGTGTAATAACCTGCTCCTCTTTCCCCTCCCCCCACAAAAAAAGAAAGAAAAAAGGTCTATTTAATCCACAAAGACAGTTAACAGTAAATTTGTCTTCCTTGAAAAGATGCATTATGGGTAGATTATACAGTTGTTAATGTAAAAATATGAAAAATTACACTTTCCCAATTCAGTTAATAAAAACCCCACTTTTTTTTTTTAACTATCTGGGTTAAGTAACTTGCTCAAAGTTACACGGCCAGTTATTTTGTGTGGGTGTTAAGTATCTGAGCCCGGAACTGGTCCCAGGTCTCCCGAGTCTAAGGCTGGAGCTCTTACTCACTGTGCCACCTGGCCGCCCCAAAACCCCACTTTTTTTCAGCCAGAGAATTCATTTTGGTGGAGAACCAAATAATATTTTCAAGGACATGCATATACCAAAATTTTGATCATGAGCTGTCTGTTTTCTTGAGTCCTAATTTGCAGGTATGTGTTTCTATCTTTATCAAAATTCACCTTTAACTTTTTCTTTTAATTGATATACTTCATTTTAATGTCATTTTCATTTTTAACATATGCCTCTCTTCCTCTATCCAGAAAATCATCCTCTATAATAAATATTTCTAAAACTAACAAAAGTAGTATGGCAAAACTAACCCAATTATTATCAAGAATTCATATTTTTCCCTCCCTCTCACATCCCTCCCTCAACTAAAGGGAAAAAAATACAAAAATTCTATCACATGAGTATAGGCAGGCAAATTAAATTGCCATATTACTTATGTCCAAATGCGTATTTTTAATTTGTCATATCCTCCATGTCCATCATCTTCCTTTTATGAGCTAGCAGTGCTCTTCTGCGCGCGCGCGCGCGCGCACACACACACACACACGGGTGTGTCTTTCATTCTCAAAGAAAACTGTGATATCAGGAAGGTGATGCAATGACAAGCAAGTGAATTGAGTTTAAGTGAGGGAGGGCTGTGCAAAGTCACCAGCCTCACTTTCACCTCCAGAGTCATCTGGGTCCCCTGGCAAGATATAGATCAGGACAACTAAAGATGGCCCTGGATGCGGTAGGAGACATGGGCCTTTTTAAGCCAAGGTCTTTAACAGTTCTCAGTTTGACTGAGGCAATGCCCATTCAGTGATTAAGACTAGGTAAGAAATGAGATAGAGACACACACATATACACAAATACCCACATATACATAAACACATATATATACAAACATATTTTTATATATGGGTATGTATATGTATGTGCACATAATGTGTGTGCATATATAATTACTTTGAAGGTATATATGTGTATGTATATATAACACACATGTGTACAAATATATATGTATGCCTGTATGTATATATGTGCACAGACATGTTATATACAATGTGCACAGACACGTGTCTATGTGCATAAATACATGTTTGTGTGTACATAGTACATGTGTACATACATACAAATGCATGTATACATCCATACATGTGTGTATGAATAACTCCAAAGTAATTTTTCTTTGATCTCTTTGGGGCAGAGACTTAACTGTAGTTGGCTAAACAGTATTCATTATTTAGTAAATCTTTGTGCTTAATTTCATTTTTTCCCCCAGAAAGCTAGACCCATTAACAGCTCCATCACTTGTGCCTCAATTTTCCCGCTTTCCCATTCTCACTTTCTTGTTTTTTTCTTTGTTCGTTCTCCTTAACTATATGAACATCATAAAATCCAGCCAAAATTCTATCTTTAAGATTAAAACTTCCCAGTCGAAACCAGCCCACAATCTCTACTTCTTCCTCTGATCTGCTAGACTACACAGTGACTACATTACTTTATAGAATCTCAGGTATATCTAAATAAACTCTTTCTGGGATGGCCAGGTGGCACAGTAAATAAGAGCGCCAGCACTGGAGTTGGAAGACCCAGGATCGGTTCCGGTCTCAGATACTTAGCACCCACACAAAATAACTAGCTGTGTAACCTTGAGCAAGTTACTTAACCCCAATTGCTTAAAAAAAAATAAACAAATAAATAAATAAACTTTTCTTCAATTTTATTTCCATATATTTATATCTTGATTCCCCAAGTAGATGATAGGTTCCTTGATGATTGGGGCTGAATCTTGCACTTCCCTGCATCCCCCATAGTAGATCCAACATGTCTTGTACATGTAAAAGTACTAAGATTGCAAAAAGCATGGCATTAAGTAACAGAATTCTACATACCTATTTTACTCTGGGGGATACTATTCTTTGCCAAATCTAGGAGATCTGAGTCTTTTGCTTCCCCATAGAGGAAAGTGTTGAAGCCTATACCCAGGAGTTCTTATGCCATGGGAGATGACATAACAAGGTGGACAAAAACGTTGTATTTGGAATTGGAGGACATAAGTTCAAATCCAGCTCTGGCATTCACTACTTATGACATAAGAAAATGACAAAAATAGTGTGTTATACTTACTATTTATTTACTACTTGGGCAAGTCACTTAACCTTTGTGAGTCTAAGTTTCATCAATAATAAAATGAGGGGGCTAGTCAAGCTGCACTCAGGGATACCTTCCCCCTCTAAATCTGTGATCTTGTGCCTAGGATTCTAATTTTGTGGATATTAAAATAAAATCTCTCCCTTGTGTTAATTCCAGTGAGGCTCAACTTGTTTCTGATTTGATGCCATTCATTATCCACTTGAGAATAACACTCTGGGTGGAATTACAATTATTTGGAGGCAATCTAATGAGACATTAGAGACTATGGCTAATTGTTTGGTCATTTTAGTTTTGTCTAAGTCTTCGTAACGCCATTTGGGGTTTCCTTGACAAAGATACTGTAGTGGTTTGACATTTCCTTTTCTAGCTCATTTTACAAATGAGGAAATTGAGGCAAACAGGATTATATATTGTCCAGGGTCACACAGCTAGTAAGTAGCCGAGGCTGGATTTGAACTCACATCCTCTTGACTCTAGGGTTGGCCCTCTATCCCCTGCACCACCTAGTTGCCCCACTATTGCTAGTATTCCAAACCTGGATTATATTTCCTGAAGTACTATTGACCAGCTATATGATTTTAAGCAAGTCACTTAAATTTTTTTGCCTCAGTTTCTCCAGCTATCTTTAAAGTATATGAATGGGAGAATAATTAACTCTTACACTCTTCAAAGAGAGTAAACTGGCAACTTTGGGCACTATGCAAATTGAAAATGTACTTTCATCCAGAAATAGAATTTGAGTCAATAACTAAGAAGTGAAAGGCTCTGCCAAGTGATTGACCTTAATGAATAAGTGAGGTAATTGGAAACATTTTAAACTGGCTATAGTGAAACAGTGCTTTATCTAGACTGGCAAGCATCCAGAAGAGGGTAACCAGGATATTAAAGAACTTCAGTCATACCACATGAGGACTGCTTGAAGATACAGATGATATTTAGCCTGTAAAAGAGAGGCAATAAGGGTACTATGTTAGATATCTTCAAGGATCTGAAAGACATGGAATCTGTCAACAATGGACTTGTTCTGCTTGGCCACAGAGCAGAATTAGGAGCAAGAGGGAGAAAATGAAGAGAGACAGATTTCAGCTCGTTGGTAGGAAAACAAACACATAAACAAGTAAATAAAACAAGCAAACCTTCCACATAAATTGTTGTTGTTCCAGACACATCTAACTCTGCAATCCCATTTGGGGTTTTCTTGGCAAGATACTAGAATGGTTTGCCATTTCCTTCTCCAGATCATTTTACAGATGACGAAACTGAAGCCAATACGGTTAAGTGACTTACTCAGGGTCACATGGTTAGTAAGTGCCTGAGATCACATTTGAACTTCGGAAGATGAGTCTTCCTAACTTCAGGCCGGGCATTCTTTCCACTGTGCCATCTAGTTGCCCCTCCAAATAATTAGAGCTATCTAAAAGTGAAATGAACTGCCTTAGGAAGTAGTAGGTTTCCCTTCACTAGAGTCTTCATGCATAGGCTACAAAACCATCTCCTGGCAATGTTATTAAGGAAAGTCTCTAAAGTGCCTTCTAACACAGATCTGGTTATTCTGTGAATATTCAGTAGTGATAAAATGAGCTTATCTAGGAAAATGGTTTATTTGAAGGCAAATACCTCTCAATTTTTGAGCTAGACAGTCTCTATTCTATGTGGTCCTTTCCTCTTTACTCTGTAGAGCAGTTTTTAACATCAATCTCACTTTATTGTATGATTAATTAAGCAATCATCTCTGTTAAAGATTTATTTCTTTTTTGGTAAAAACTGATGGCATGTTTTTAATGAAATTGTAAATTCTGATCAATGTCCACAAACCCTACAAAAAGAATACAACATTGTGGGCCAAGAAATAATTTTTGCATTAATCCATATTTTATTTTTTATACATTTATCTCTCTTCTAGAGGGAAAACCAAGAAAAATTATCTTAAGCAAAATTAAGTCAGCAATATATATATTTTAAAAGAATGGATCTGAGTAAGGATTGTTTGGTTCGGTGTCCTTGTATATCTAGTGCCTAACACAGTGTCTGTCACATAGTCATATAGACATATACTGTCATATAGTATATACTTAAAAAAAACTCATTGATTTAGAACAATATGTAAAGGTCCTGAGACCATTATTCAGCTAGGCAGGTATGAACATTCTGCACACTCCTTTCAATGCTGTTGTTGCTGCTCAATTGCACAAGTATCTTCTTATTCTTTTCTCTGATCTTCTGAAGAAAGTCTTCTTGAATTCCCCTACTTAATGGCAGTGCCTTCCTTCTGAGATCATGTCCAGTTTACTTTGTACATTAGCTCATGTATATAATAAGTATTAGTGTGTCATTTACCCCAGTAGATTATAAGCTCCTTGAAGGCAGAAACAATCTTTGTTTTTACTCATATCCCCAGTAATTAGCATAGAGTCTTAACACATTCTTATTGACTAAACCATACTTCTTTCTTAAAAGCTCTGACAAATACTGAACTTATCAAGTGTGACTACAAGGTAATGAGACTAAAAGTTTATTACAACTTTCATAATCGACTATGGAAAATCTCAGACATGTAAGGGACCCCAGAATCCAACTAATGCTACCCCAACTGAAATAAGAATCTGCTTGAGAATATTTTGGACAACTTGTCATTTAAACTTTGCCAAAGGGTCTCTTGTTCCTAAGGCGGCACAGTCCATCTTTTACAGCTCTTAGAATTTGGAAGATTTTTCCCCCAGCACAATTCTGCTAAAAGTTCTGTTGTATGTTATACAACATACTTATATGTACCCTGTACATTAGCCAGAATAAATTACCTCATCATTTCTAAATATGCCCCACATTTTCCACTCCTGTCTCTTTTCTTTTGACTTTCTCCATATTATCTTCTCTCCTACATATCTAACTAGTAAAATCCTGTTTAAATTTCAAATCCTAGTTGAAATACCATCTTCTTTTTGAAGCTTGTTCTTACCTATTTCACAGGCTTGACATATTCCATATACTGCATACACCATAGGCAAGTCTATGCATGTACTCCTCAGCCACTTCTATACTTTGCCACCTATATTCTGGTCAATTTCCTCATCCTCCTCATATGGAATCTTGTACTTTGACCCTAGGCTAGTGGGCTCAGATAAATATATATAAATTTTTTTATATCTAGACTGGAAATAGAGCTTTCTGGTCATTTCTATAACATTCTACCATATATGTATCACACATCTCCCTTTCTACTTCCACTCCTCCCATTAAAATATAAACTCTTTGAGGTCATGAACTATCTCACTTGCTTGTATTTATATCCTTATGACTTACCACAAATCAATCAATCAATCAATCAATCTATCTATCTATCTATCTATCTATCTATCTATCTATCTATCTATCTATCTATCTATCTGTCTGTCTGTCTTTAAAGGTCTGAGACTTTAACTATCCATAGGCATTTCTCATTTTCATATGAAAAGGTCAAAGAATAAGCCTAAGGGTTGACAGAGACAATGTATTTACTCTTGCCTGAATAGCCTCCATGAGAATTTATAAAACGTAGAAATGATGTGGAGATTCTGAGGGGGTAAAACTGGGGATACTTCTTACTTGTCCTAGGGCAAGAAGAAAGATATTGGAGAGATTGACAGTCACCTATAAGACAAGGACTTCAATTAAGTCAAAAATTAGAGATCATGGAGACTACAGCCACTCAGGAAAGTCATGCATCCAACCAAGAAAGAGAGACCACAGCCAAGTGCAGTGCTCGGATATCACAAGAAGAAATGATTACTCCCCTGCCATATTGAGGTTCCTAGAGCCTCACTGGATTCATCATTTATTGAAACACTGCTCACAAGCCTCTATTCTCCCTTTCAGTCTTCCCTGATCTTCCAGAATTAATCACACAACAGCATAGCAACCCAAAAGGACATATCCTTAAAATAGAATGCAATGTATATAACAAGATATGAATCAAGAGAGGCAGCATTGCAGAGTAAATAGCATACTGAAATTGGAGTCAAGGGAAACAGGTTGAGATTCCTTTCCTGATACTACATGCATGACCATGGGTAAGTCACTTTAACTCTAAGTCTCCAGCAACTCTCTAAGACAATAAGTCATAGGCATTCATCTAATCTGTATTGTTAGGAGTTCTCATACTGGCAAAATCACATGGCATTGATATATTGACATGTTGATGAATCAAGCAGCAAAAAACACTCTTATTGTCCCTTCTCCAAATTTCAACCTCCCAAATTTCTAGTGAAGGCATGTTGTGACTCCTCTCATTTGCACTTGTCAAGTTTGTCAGCCTAATACTATAAGAGAGTAAGATGAGAAAATCAAGTTGGATTGTTTACTCTCTGTGCACTCATGTAAGTATGCCATAGCAACTTTAGCAGAGAGCAGAGGAGTCTTAGCAATTTAACTAGTCATTGAACCTAAAAACCTTAGGGTCAGAAAAGTGTTGCATCTCAGTTCTAGATCTATTAAGCATTGGAGTCTTACACACATAGCTCCTCAAGAGAAGAATGTCTGCAGTCATTGCTTCTCTTAACCAAAGAGTGAAGATATCCTGTTAATAGCATAATGGAGTTAGATATGGTAGCAGTTTGAGGCAGGCAGCACAGCTTCCTGGCTCTGCATCCATTTTCTTTTTTTCCTAGAGTTTGTACCTAACTTCCTATCAGATACTGCAAATGCTCCTATCCAACCAGCATGTGGCCTGGGATGACATCTGATTTGGGGTGGCATTATTGCCTGATGTGTTCTGCAGACTCTTGTAAGGGATGTAGTTACCAAGGAGAATAAAAACCCTTTACATTATTTGTGTTCCCCTCTTACCTTCCTAGTGTACTGTCAGCTCCCTGAAGGAGTTAACTTTGTTTTCATTTATATTTGTATGAATTAAATAAACTTTAATTAACCTACTATATAAAAAGTTCAATGGCAAGTGCTAGAGAGACAAATACAAAAACTAAAAGTCTCTATTCTCCAGGTAATTATAACACATCTTCCATAAGTACCTTACCTGTCCTGAAGCAATATTTGTTAGATTATAGTATCATAAGGTCATAGATCTAGAATAGCAAGTGATATCGAAGGTCACTAAATCCAACTCCATCATTTATGAGTAGATTCAATAATTAACTACTAACTATCCTCTGATTTCCCCCCCCCTTACCTTTTTATGTGCATACATTCTTGCAGCTTATTTCCCATGGATAGCACATGTTCCTTCTATGTCTTTGTCTATTAAAAATTATTTTTCCTTCAGTCCTCCATGAAGTTTTTATTTTTCTTGATTTCCTCAGTACAATAAATCCCATCCTTCTCAAATCTCACATTGTTCTTTTGTTCTTTGTTTCAGTTCAATGTCAACTTACTATGTACAAAGCATGTGCTAAGAAGTGGGTATATTTAAATGTTCCATAGACCCTGTTAGCAAGGGGTTTGCAATGGAGAATGAGATAAATATAAATACAAGGACCATGAAAAATACTCTCAGAAATTTAAAGAGAGAGATCATATTTACTTGGAAGGGCTATATCAAGTTTCATAGAGGAGATTAGTTGGTATTTGAAGGAAGAAAGGGAAATTTCACTCAAGTGATGGGTGGGGAATATTAAATTCAAACTAGGGGCAGAGATTAGACTAGCTTGTCTTGAATATGAGAGAGGATATGAAAAGCATTCATGTGTTATTAATTCTTAAGCCACTTGTGTACATGTCTTACTCCTCCTACCCACTTATTAAATTGTAAGCTCCTTGAGGGTAAGTGCTATGTTGTTGTTCTTTATTACTGGCTTCTAGGACAGCACCTAAGAAACAGTTAACAATAAATGCTTACTTTCTGTTCATAAGAGAATATAGTCAGATTATTTGAGGTAAAGGAAGGTCAGGTTTTTAAGATACTGAGGAGACAGGAGATGAAAAAATGAGAAGAGAATGAGAGAGAGAAAGAAGGGGGCACTAAATAAAGAAATTGATAAGGATGCACAGGAATTTAAGTGTTGATAATGTATAAAATATGTAAATGAGGGCAAAGTCATGTAGGGTAAATGCAAAAGTCTAGTGTGAACCTGTTTTACAGGGCCAAGAACTAGAAGGAGCAAAGTCTGCTAATAAATGCCAAAAATAACAAAAAGGGGCTTTGATAGAAAGGAAGAAGGATTGAGGAAGGGATATGAATGCTGCCTGGGGTGGATGAAAGGTTGATAACAAATAATGGCATCAAGGTCAAACAGTTCAACTCTTCTGCTTCTGTCTTCTTTACCAAGGAGAATGATCTTTGAATTATGGAGGTCAGAATAAAGATGAGTGATAGGGAATTGAGATCTGAGAAAGAAAAAGTGTATTTAGTTCACCTTGATGAATTTTAGTCACATGGCTTGGATTAACTACATTCTAGTGTACTGAATGAACTGTTAGGTGTGAATATCTGATCCACTGTCAGAAACTTTTGATATACTGGCACTATGATACGGCAGCTAAAACATCTAATACAATCTTAGAGTGCATACAAAAAGGCAGAGCACACAGGACTAGAAAGTCCTACTATACTCTGCATTAATTAGATCACATCTTTAATAGTTTGTTCGTTACCAGATGCCACATTGCAGGATGGATGCTGACAAGCTGAAGTATAACTATGGGAAGGTTGATCATAAGGATCTTCAAGACCATTCCATGTAAGGTCAGAATCCCTCTGTCTCAAAGAATCTCTCTATTCCTTCAAGACACAGCTCTAGCACACCACCTTCTTCTGTATAAAGCCTTCCCTAATCTCTTCCAACTACTCCCTAACTACCTAGCATTTATTCTCTTTTTATTGATTTTTTAATTCTCTTTTTTATTGATTCCATCTAAACAAATATCCATGGCAAGTTTTGTATATACAACAAGTGTTGTATATACAACACTTGTTGTCTCTGCCCTTCCCCACATTGGAATTAAAGTTCCTTGAGGGTAGGAAATATTTCATTCTTTAGATTTCTGTCCCTTATGCCTCTTGGCATATTATAGGTTCTTAATAAATTCTTGTCGACTGATTGATACAAGGATGAAGTTTAATCTTAAGAAGAAAACACTTAGTGGGTCATTATGGTGGTCATCCAATATTTAAAAAGCTACTATTTGGAAATTGAATAGATTAGTTCTGTTAGATCCAAAGAGTTTAAGCTAACAACAATGGGTGGAAGTTGAAGAGAGAATGATTTATACTTGACAAAAATAAGACTTTCTGACAATTAGAGCTCTCCAAAATTGGAATAGAGGTTCCTCAAGGAAAAACAAAACAAATAAAAAATTATTCCCTTTACTGGAATTCAAGTGGAGCCTGGATGTTTACTTATTAAAGGTGTTGTGGTAGAGAAGCTTATTTAGGCACCAGTTGGACTAGATGACAGCCAAGATAGTTTCTAAAGAGATTCTCTTTTTCTGTAGAATAGAAATTGATTAAAAAAAATAGTATTTTGTAAAAAGAAAACAGTTTAAGATTATAAAACCAGAGAGTGAAAAATGAGTGAAATAAGAATAGAACAAAGGAAATGAAAGGACAACATAAAAAGGAAATCAAAGAATTATGAAATAATAATATTCCTTCTTTCAACTTAACATATATTTTTAAAGAGCCTACTGGCACTATACTACATATTGATTAAACATACACATTTTATTTATTTATTTTGCTTTTTGGAGGGGGGGGAAGGTAGGGTAATTGTGGTTAAGTGACTTACCCAAGGTTACATGGCTAGTTGTGTATTAAGTGTCTGAGGCCGGATTTGAACTCAGGTCCTCCTGACTCCAGGGCTGGTGCTCTATTCACTGTGCCACCTAGCTGCCCCAACATATACATTTTAGATAATGTAAAATTCTTGACTTCAAAAAACTACAATCTAGTTGGGGGACAATACATTAAAACATATGAATGAATGGTAAGCATTTATTAAATGCTTTTTATGCCTACAAAAGTGTTAAGTACTGGACACACCCACACAAAAATTAGCCCCACTCCTCATTAGGGAGAGATGATACATATAACTGGACAGAAGGTGGTGTTTTTGTCAGGATTGTTTTAAGGATGGTAAGGGGAGTTAATTGATGTGCTCTACCTAGGAATAATCTTAGTATCCATTACTATACAATATTACATGAAAATTTCCTTATCTAGGTTTACACAATGACCAGAGAAAGCTTTGTGAATGCTATGGCACGTGAACTTGATTGAAAGAATGGGTAAAAATTCAACAAGAAAGGTAAAGACATTTCAGTTCAGTAAAGTGTAAACAAAGGTATGGAGATAGGAATTTTAGGAAATGTTTGGGGAGCAGAGAAAAGTCCAATTTGAGTGGAGCATAGACTTTCTTTAGAAGGGAGTAATATAAGACTAGAAAGGGTTACACCAGATTATAAATACCAGACTGAGCAATTTGAACTTTACTTGGTGGACAATAGTGACTCATTGAATGTTCTTTATCAAAAGAGAACAAGATCAGTTCTATGCATAAGCAGAGTTAATCTAGTAGCCATATGAAGAATAAAGTACAGAGAGAAGAAATTGGAATAGGAAAGATCTGTTAGGAGCTTCCTGCAATAGTTCAGATGGGTTGCAATTAGTGCCTGTACTAAAATATTGGCAGTGGAGATAAAGAGAAGTGCAAGTACATGAATTTTTTTTTTCAGAAATGGAATCAACTGTACTTGGAAACTGCTTTGATTTCAGTGTTAAGGAAGAAAAGAATCAAATAGGGATAAAGGTTTTGAACATGGGAATCTAAGTAAATGGTGGTGCCACAGAAAGAAAGAGTAAAATAGAAGGAAGAACATGTATGTGAAGTGGCTAAGATAAATGCAGTTAAGGAAAAGTTGAATAATAAAAATGTCTTTCTACAAGAATTATAAAATATAGAGAAGTTATATTTCTAGGCAGTTGGTTTCAGTATTAGAACATGCATGGGAATGTAATTTTCACTTGAATTAACTTAACATATGGAACAGAAGACAGAAAAGTTGACTAAACTGTTTGTCATTTAGTGGTAAAAAGCTAACAAATTTCTTGACTACCCAGACCTGATGTCAAATATTCTCTCATCACAGTGACAGTATCCAAGAGGTAAAAATTTCACAGGAATGCAAAAGACATAAGCCCAACTAAAGCCAGCAAATAACTGCTTTTTTTTTTTGACTGAATATTTGTTTTTATTTTTTTTATATTTATTTTTGCAGTATTCTTTTTTAAATATTTATTTTTAGTTTTCAACATTTATTTCCACAAGATTTTGAGTTACAAATTTTCTCCCCATCTTTCCCCTACCCCCCCACTCCAAAATAGTGAGCCTACTGAATACCCCTTTCCCTAATCTGTTCTCTCGTATATCCTCCCCTATGCCTTGTCTAACTTTCTAGTAGGCCAAGATGGATTTCTATACCCCAGTGCCTGTATATCTTATTTACCAGGTGCATGTAAAAAAAACAAACAATTTTTTTTAACATTTGTTTTTAAAACTTTCATTTCCAGATTCTTTCCTTCCTTTCTTTCCTCCTCACCTACCCCCACTGGGAGATAAGCAATTCAATATAGGTTGTACATGTGTAGTTACACAAAATGTTTCCATGGTACATATATTGTGAAAGACTAATTATATTTCCCTCCATTCTATGCTGCTCCCCTCACTTATTCTATTTTCTACTTTGATCCTGTCCCTTTTAAAAAGTGTGTGCTTCTAACTACCCTCTCCCCCAATCTGCCCTCCTTTCTATCATCCCCACTCTTATCCCCTTCCCCCAACTTTCCTGTAGGGTGAGATACCCAATTGAGTGTGTATGTTATTCCCTCCTTAAGCAAAATTCAATGAGAGTAAGGTTGACCCATTCAACCTTTCACCTTCCTGTTCCTCCCCTCCATTGTAAGTTTGCTTCTTTTATATGAGATAATTTACCCTATTCTTTCTCTTCCCTATCGCCTTCTCTCATTATACTCCTCTCTCACCTCTTAATTTTATTTTTTAGATATCATCCCTTCCTATTCAACTGATCCTGTGCCCTCTGTCTATGTATGCATGTACATACATATGCACACCCTCACATATATATTTATACACACCTACACCCTCCTATACATACTATATATGTATGTATGTGTGTGTGTATATATATATATATATATATATATATATATATATATATATATATCCCCTTCAACTATCCTCATACTGAGAAAAGCCTCATGAGTTACAATTATCATTTTTCCATGTAGGAAGGTAAATAGTTCAACTTTAATAAGTTCCTTATGATTTCTTTTTCCTGTTTACCTTCTCATGCTTCTCTTGCTTCTTGAATTTGAAAGTCAAATTTTCTGTTCAGCTCTGGTTTCTCATCAAGAATGCTTGAAAGTCCTCTACTTCCTTGAATTACCATATTTTCCCCTGAAGCATTATACTCAGTTTTGCTGGGTAATTGATTCTTGGTTTTAATCCTAGATCCTCTGACCTCCAGAATATCATATTCCAAGCCCTTCAATCCCTTAATGTAGAAGCTGCTAGATCTTGTATTATCCTGATTGTGTTTCCACAATACTCTTTGAATGGCCACTTGGTTCCCCTACAATCTGCAGGCCAGAAGCTGTTGAGGCAGCCACATGGCAGTAGCTACAGCCACCATGCCTCAGCCACCTCTTGTCCCGGTACAGGAGCTGGACCGTGCTCTTCTGTCACCTGGTTCCAAAAGAGTTATCCACTGACCTTTTACTTTCTCTTTGGCTTTTATGGGTTGAGAAGCCTGGAAACCACCACAGCTGCCAGTGATTCACTTTCCTGAAGTCTGCTCTGGCCAGCCTGGTCTGCTGGTCAGGGCTGCCCTAGGCTCAAGTGGCTCCTGTGGAACTGTGCTCAGCCACCAACCCAGTGCGACAGACCCTTCCTGTTGCCCTGTCAGGCTGTTTAAATGGGAGATTTGTTTCTCTCTGCCACTTTGTGGGTTCTGTAACTCTAAAATTTGTTTAGAGACATATTTTACAGGTATTAGAGGTGCCTGTGGCAGGAGTACATGGAATTTCCTGCTTCTACTCTGCCATCTTGGCTCTGCCCTCATTATTTGCTTTTTTTTGCTTTTTGGAGTGCAATTGGGGTTAAGTGACTTGCCCAAGGTCACGTGGCTAGTTTTTGTGTTGTGTCTGAGGCCAGATTTGAACTCAAGTTCTCCTGACTCCAGGGCCAGTGCTCTATTCACTGCGCCACCTAGCTGCCCCTATATTTGCTTTTTTTTTTAAATATCACATTTGATTGTATTTATAGGTAATGGAACAGGAAAAGTCATATACCTCAACAGGAAATTTACCTAGTGGCAGGGCTCAAAAAAAAAAAAAAAACAACAACCCAAAACCTATGAGACTTAATAGCAGATCAACACTCTGGAAATTATAAGAATATCTGAACTGGTAAAGCACCATCTTAAACTAAAAAGGAAATGCACTATGCTTTAAAGGATCGTTTTCACCAGAGGTCCAGCAACTTTGGGAATGACAGCAACTTACTTCATTGAATTGTAACATTAAGTAACTAGGAAAAAATGCTCACTAGGCACTTGACAAATTAATGATTCTGGAACTGTGCAAAGATCATAGTGCTGCCTTGCTGCCACTTGTATTAAGGGTCCTATATGACTTTCCACTTCCCCATTTGATCTGGACTAACTCTCTGCCTATCCCATCCCACTCTCACTTAGGCTTCCTTTGAGCTGAAGTAACTTTAGTATAGGAAAGCTAGGCAATTGCTTTCAGTGGATGGGGGAATACTAATTCAGTTAATTATGGAGACTTAGAAATTTTGGCACATATACACACATACACATGCATGCAGTTTTGGAACAGATGGAAAATGGAAATTTTGTAGTATGTGATGATAGATGTTCTGTACAGGGCATGGGACAGTGCTATTTCTGCCACACTTCCAGGACCAGTGATTTCATGTGTGCGAGGACACATTCCACAGGTGTAGATCACAATTCTTGGTTTGGTAGATAGATGGTCTTTGCAAGTTGTTGTAGCCAAAACATCCATCACCCTCTGATGAACTTGGTGATGGGTCTCTCTGGATTTCATTTGGCTCAGCCTCAAACAGCAAACACACTGTCTACCACTGGAGCTATATTTTAAAGGTTAGTAGGATTTTCAAGGGCTCTGATGGCCTAGCTTGCAAATAAGCATTGTGAGTTCCATAACATAGTGAAGAATTTAATGGAGGATAGGATAGCATATCAGTAGTTATTGTCCAAATGATAAATATGGAGGAAATGTCATGGATCATACGTCAAGAAGAATGATTTTAAAGTGAAGAGACCTGGATACTTGCTTGATCTTGATCTAGTCATTTAAACCCTTTGGTTCTCAGTTTTCTCATTTGTGAGATGAGGTTTATGTACATAGTAGGAACATTAGAAATAATTTAACTGGGGTGGCTAGGTGGCACAGTGAATAGAGAACCAGCCCTGGACTCAGGAGGACCTAAGTTCAAATCCAGCCTCAGAAATTAACACTCATGGGGGTGGCCAGGTAGCACAGTGAGTAGGAGCACTGGCTCCAGTGTCAGGATGACCTGGAGATCGAATGCCAGGCTCAGACACTTAGCACCCACCCAGAAACACCTGGCCGTGTAACCTTGAGCAAGTTACTTAACCCCAATTGCTTAGGGGAGGCCAGGTGGCTCAGCGAGTAAGAGCACTTGCTTCAGTGTCAGGATGACCTGGAGATCGAATGCCAGGCTCAGACACTCAGCACGACACACAGAAATAACTGGCCGTGTAACCTTGAGCAAGTTACTTAACCCCGATTACTTTTAAAAAAAAAAGAAAGAAATTAATACTTACTAGCCCTGTGACCTTGGGAAAGTCACTTAACCTCAATTGCCCTGCTTTTCCCCCTCAAAAAAAAAAAAGAAATCATTTAACCTCCTTCACCCTCTCATTTTACAGATTCAGAAACTGGGGCTTAGAAAAGTCACACACCAAGATGGCACTTGGTTTGACTCAAGTCATTAACACCAAAAACTGTTCTTTTTCTATCACCATATTGGTTCCCACATGAAAATGTGTTGCTCTCCCTGAATGTAATGTCTTGCCTCCATTACCTAAATGTAAAATCCCCTCTATTCACATATGCTGCATATTCTTGTTCCGACTGAACGTCTGACTGACTTTCTATCCCCTTCTGCTCCCCCCTCACCAATTCCTTTTAAAAAGTGGTACTAGTATGAGTAGTATCTGATCGCCCTGTCCTGCTGAAACAAAATTTCTACCCTCCTTCCAGTGTCACTAAGGGTGAAGCAGACTCTTCAGTCCTCTTGGGCTCAGGGGAGTTCAATGGGCTAATAGGCAATCTCATCTGAACCTTGGCAAACCTTCCCACTAAACCTCAGGGGTTACTGGGTTCGTAATGTAACCCCAAAGGCATTTATGAATCAGCTGCTGTGGAAGTGGCTGCTTATGGCATCCTGCCAAGACCCTATTAGAAGTCTCTCAGAAGAGCTTGACAACAGATATTGTAAAGGCTGCAACAAGACGATTATGGTCTGTCATTTGAAGAGTCTACACACTGACTACATATTTAGGTCTCTTCATTGTAGATGAAAAATGCAAAAGCTCCTAAATATAATCTGCCAAGCCAGTCCCTTCCACTGCATAAAGTCTCTAAGTACAATGAAAGAGGGTTTTAACTGCCATCTCTTAACTGAGGTCAGTTAAACTAGTATCTGGAAATCCCACAATCCCAGCACAGACTTTATATTTCTAACATGTGTATTCCTGTTTTGATGTGTGGTCTCATGTTAAAAGCATTATTAGCACCCTAGAAAGTCCCTGCTGGGTTAGGGACCCCCTGGCTGAAATAGGAACCACCCCACTTAGAACAACCTGCTAGTGAGTCCGAATACAATACTCTGCAACAAAGCTCATAATAAAATGAAAAGTATTAGCGATAAAGGTGGATTAAGACTCCCAACATGAACACAGGAGTGGAAAGAGCAGTAGGAAAATGGCAAAGGCATTTTTATGTGCACAGATTAAAGAGGTTTCAAGGCATTGGGAAACCACATTCTCCACAGAATATGGAGAAACATTTTGTTATTGTTGGAAGGGGAGTAAAGACTATAGAGTAGAAGACTGTTACTTTATATTTTTCTTTAGCAGATATCCTAACAAATTGTTATTTTCTAATGTAATCATTTTGAGCTTGATGCCTCATAGTATATATAAAAGAAATAAACTACTTTCTTTTCTGAGTCACTTTAATTCTAGGGACTGAATATGAACGAGAGAGAGGGGAAGAGAGAGAGAGAGAGACAGAGAGAGAGAGAGACAGAAAGAGAGAGACAGAGACAGAGAGGCAGAGAGACAGAGAAAGAGAAAGACAGAGAGAGAGCAGGAGAGAGAGAGACAGAGAGAGAGACAGAGACAGAGAGACAGAGACAGAGAGAGAGACAGAGAGAGACAGAGACAGAGAGAGAGAGAGAGAGAGAGCAAGCAGAAGAGAGAGAGATAGATCTAACTTTACAGGGATTTTGAATTTATTTTCTATTTTCACGTGGATAACAAAAGACAAATGGAGAGATTGCTGGAAGAAAGGGGGATAGAAGTAGTGACTTGATGGCTTTAACATTTTAAGGAGAGGTTGGTAGGGAAGAAGTCAATGAAAAAAAAATGGCCAGGAGAAGCAAATTGAAAAGAAGGTTAGTTTCATTGTTATGGAAGCATTTTATAGGAGAGCTAAATGATATGGAAGGGTGAGTATCATGTATGTGTTTATTCATTCTTTCTTCGATTAAAATACATGTTGCTATATCCTAAACACTTATGGGCTCATAGGATTATAGACATAAAGTTTGATGGAACCTCAAAGGCCATCTAGTCTTACCACCTCATTTTACAGATGAGGAAACTGAGGCTAAGAAAGCTTAAATGACTTAACTAAGGTCACCTTGATAAGTTCAGAGGTGGGATATGAACCCAGATTCTCTGACTCCAAAGTCAGTGATCTTTCCATTTCTACCACTCTACAGCTTTATACTTTGCCCTAAAAGATACCTCTTTTCCTGAGTTTTGGTCTAATATTTTTGTTTTTGGATGTTTTGCTATCACATCAAACTCAATGTCTAAAACTTCCTCATCATATTCCTCCAAATAAATTCTCCTCTCAGGTATTCTCATTTTTTTTTGAGGTAGTGTTGATGTCTGTCTGAATCTGCCTTTCCATCCACCCTGGCATCATTCAGTCAATCAACATACCTCTCATCTAAAATGAGATAAGAGACTGAAGTCTGGTATATTGCCAACAAAGGACAGAAGGAAAGTGTTTTGCAGTAGTTTATTGACCTGTACTTGCATTAATTCATGTTATAGATATAAGATATTCCATTATTTGAAGTACTAAACAAAAGCCCCATTTCTTGGATCTACATAAACAAAATGTTTAAATTCTGTAGACAGAATTGTGAAAGTTGAACCAATTCAGACCATGGATAAACATGATATACACATATACCTGCATATATGTTGATATATGCATATATCCATATCTATGCATATCTATATAATAATAATGAATTATTCTGAAATAATTCAATATTTTTAATAAATTCATAGAGATTGCCTTCAGGGCTTTGGCTGGACATCTATGTAGAGGGCTGAGATTCTGGATCCTGGAAAAAATGTTTCACAGACTCCAACCCAGGCCATGAAAATAGGCCCAATACATTTATTGCCAGCAATGGGACTGAATCCTCCACCCTCTAACCTTCTTTTCCTTCTTTTACCCACAAAATAGGTCTGGTAATTGACCTATGTACCAGGCATTGCTCTAACATGATTGGGAAGCAATAAAAATATGTACAACATTATTTACATATCAAAGATGACACTTTCTCCTATATGAGGGGAAGCCATTTTGTATGTGTGTGTGTATGCTGCATCCTATAAACAGAGAACCAATCTATATAACAAAAGTGAGGTTTATACTTTGTAGGAGTGCCTAAAGAAAGTCAATTAACATCTATTCCTTTGACTTCTGACCCTTTATTTGAAGTTCCTGAGAGCTGTACTATGTTTAGGAGAGAACTGGTTTGAATTTGTAATTTCATTGCCACAGAGAATTCTTGGGGAGGAAACTCCTTTTACTAATGCAAACTATCAACTGTTTTGAAACTCACAGTCTTAGAGAGTTCCCTGGGGATACTAAAAAGTTAAAGGACTACCCTATGCTCATACATCCAATATCTATCAAAAGCAGGTCTTGTACCTAGATCTCCCTTACTCTCTGGCATTCTATTTACATGAAACGCTAGCTTAATAACAATGCCCTTCACTAAAGCACACTAGGATGTGTATATTTTATAGGGCTATTCTATTTCTCTGATGTAGCTGCTGGTATACCATACATGCATATATTTAGAGAGCATTTGTTGCTAAATGATGGGAAAATTCTTATACCTGATACCCCTATAATCCCACATACTAATTGAGTTCCTGTGAAATGTCAGTAAGGAATGGGAAAAATTTTTTGCTCTGTTCTGACAAATCTTGATCTTTTCTGTTGATGTTTCATAGAGTTCATCTTAATACATCATTTTAAATGGTTATAATTGACTTTGTAATAGTTATTTCAGGTTACTTATTCATTAAAAAACATGAACTAAAAAATGACAAATATTTTCTTTTTAAATTCTTACTTTTCTCAGAAGCCTTTGGGCTTAATGGAATTTATGCTAAGAATTACAAGGCTCTCGGGAATAATTTTCAAAGACAATCATTTTATTGAATAGGACCAAAACTGTGTGAACTTTTTATATGCTAGGCTTAGCATTTTAGATGTTAAATGATCTCATATGAGAAATATCAAAATCCCCCAAACTTTTCAAAATCAAGTTTCCAGTTTAAATTGTATAATCACTATTGCTTGACAATACTTTTAGTCACCTAGAAATACTTTTATTTAAACTTTATTTCCCTAGCATACTTCCCACAATAGTAATTCCAAACTTCTCTCACCCTTTTCAGTCTACCTTTTCAGTCATGAAAATTCTATATTTGAGAATGAGAAATTGGAAATGTGTGTGATTGGGGCTTAGGAAGAGAATAAAGGAGATTTGGAAAAGCTTTGAAGAATAATTAAGGAAAGATGAAGTCAAGGGTTATTGACCTAAATCCCACTTGAAGTTGGACTACAGGAGTTTTTGGAAAGCTCAGTTTGTAGAGTTTTGTCTTTGGCAATTTTCGAAAAGTTGAAGCAGAAGCAGGACAGAAGTCAGGTGAAGGCTAGGGATAATCTGGCATTAAGGACAAACATGATAGAAAGCCTACACTGACTTAGAATAGAAGAGCATTTAGGACTGCTATGATATTGCTAACCATGGAATCGTAGTTGAAAATTAAGTCATACAATCAACAATTTAGAACTGGAAGGGACCTTAGAGAATATTTAGTAGGAACCTATAATTTATAATTGAGGAAACTGAGGCCTAGAAAAACCAACTAACTTGTCTATTATCATGTGTGCAGTGTGTAATAGAGCAAATTTTATGAAGTAGAGTACTGGGGTAAAGTAGAAGGGGATCAATGAATAGAGATCTACATGAGGGAAAAGAGCAGAATTTGAACTCCTAATGGTATGGGGGAGGTAGATAATAGCTAAAGGGGCCACATGTGAGAGCTTAGTGATGCATTATACCACTAGTTCATTCTGTTTGTGTATACATATTGTATAAGAAGTGGCTATGATGCGTTTTGGTTTTTTAAACACCATACAATTTCTACTGTTAGCACATCAGAGAAAGCAGTGCAGCAGAACCATGGGGTTTAGAAGGGAACAATTTGAACTTTGTTTTGAAGATGTGTACAGTAGCATTTACAATCCTGGGGAACTAACTGCATGTACCCAATATATTTATATTGAGACAATTGTAAAAATGTTCCTGAATCTTGGAAGTTTTTGAGCATCACTATTCAGGATCTTTCTCCTACCATCTTTAAAATCCATATAAAACTTTATCTACAGACATTCTTCTCTATACCACAATTAAAAAAAAAAGTTTTTTTGAGTCAACTACAAAGGCAAAACCAGAATTTGAGCAATTCTCCCTTTACTTAGTCCTCATCCCCAGTAAAATAAGTATGTTTTCACATTTATATATCTTTCTCATATTTGACAATATTCCTGATACATTTTTGAAAGCATAGCATCATACAAAGTTTTGACAAGGTTATACTCAAATACTCTAATAGATCTATGATCTCATAAATTTTGGTATTCTCTCCAATAATTGCCTGCCAACCTAGTCTGATTCTTATCTTTTTGCTTCTACAAAACCCTTTGCCAAAGGGTTTCATCCCACCTTCTGGGAAGGAAGGAGACACGCATTTATTAAGAGCCTACTATGTGTCAGGAATGGTGCTCAGTTCTAAGCACTGGGGACCTTCATTGCCTTCTCCTGATATCATTAGGATAGTGAAGTCATGACAATTCAGACATGTAATTATAGAAGGGTGGAGAAATATTTATGAGGCATTCAGGAATCGTTTTTTCTTTAATCACGGAGTAAGGTGCAGACTGTCCTAATAAGGAAAGAGGTCATCCCATGAGTGAGGCTATAAGCAATGAAAATGAAGCAAGATCTCAAAGCAAAGATTCAGAATCAATAAAGCAAAGTAAGAATTCATTTCTCCATCAGTTAAAACTCCAAGAAGTTTAAAGAATGTTAAGTAAGTTTCAGAGATAGCATCTCAGAAAGGAATATTTTTTTTAAGATGGCAAAATTAGACTTATGTTGTCAGTGATAGCAGTAGACACGGTGCTATACATTGGTATGGAATTATACAGGCTCAGGGAACACATCTCTTGGGGAACTGAACTACTTTATGGTGGGATGGGGGAAAAAGTCAGCAGCTATGTCTCAACATTATTAAACTGGCCAACTGCAGAATAAATATATACATATCCTTGTGAACTTCATTTAATAAAAGTGGAAACAAGGATACCTAAGGTTTTTCAAGCCCTGAATGGAATGGGGTCATTTCTATGCTGAAGAATACTGTGTTTCTTTCCGAAGTGATCTCAAGGTGGAAACAACAGATTACCTTGCTCACCTGGAAGAAACCAGTCATTACTAGTCAAGTAATCACACGTCACTCAAATGCTATGTATAAAACTCTCACCACCCAAAGACAGTTTCTAAACAGAAAGAAACAATGTGACCATTGTTGGTATATTGAGACTGACTTACTCCTTACAAATTCTGTGGATGCAAGGAAATCAGTTCTGAGGAGAAAGTGGGAATGGCTCAAGCAAGGATTCTCTTTGGAAAAAGATAGCATGGCTTCAGTAATCTAGGGGCCCTGATTGTATGCATTGAGGTATACTGGTTGTGTCTAGAGATCCAGGAAAGGATTGTTTCATTTTTTTGTACTTTGATCCCCAGTGACTAGCATAGTGCTTGGAATACAGTAGGCAATTAGTATATATGTATTGACTGTATATCTATGGATGTATTTCCCAACTGCAGCAGGGTCCAGGGACTGTTAGCATCTTTTAAAAGTTGCTTTGTGTCTCTGGCGTAGTAGTCACTGCATAATTGATAAAACTTATAAAGCCCTTCCAAATCTGACACCTTTCCGTCTTTTCAGTCATCTAATGTCACACCTCATACTCTATACTCTAATCATATTGGCCAGGATTCTTCATCTGTCTTTGTAATGGATGGCCCTCATGTGTGAAGACATTTTTCGTAACCTCTTTTTCTTGGAGTACCTGTTTTCTCCAAGTTTCACTCAATTGCTATCTTCTGCAAGAGGATATTCCTGATCTCCTCACCTGTTAGTCCTTTGTATGTGTGCATGGTTTTTTTTTGATAAAATGTTTAGTTTCCTGAAGGGAGGAATGGTAATGTTTTTGTCCACTCCCCCCGCTCCTCAGCCCAGAGTATGGCTCATACAGGTGCTTGATAAGTGTCTGTTGGTTGAGTGATCATTGAGGCAGGTAGGGGACACAGTGGATAGAGCACTAGTAATTGAGTCAGGAAGGCCTGTGTTCAAAACCAGTTTTAGATGCTTACTTTCTAGGTGACTCAAGTGCATTAGCAAGTACCCTAGCACACCCAGGATGGTCTGCTAGCTCAGGTTCTTTGATCTGCTTTTCTAAAGTAAAGACAGCTTTACAGGGGTCAACAATCTTACTTTAATTAAACATATATAAGTTATTGACTAGTTCAGGGGAAAGGTCAGCACCCTGAACATGGAAAAAATACAATCAGAGAAGTAAAGAAGGTAAAGGTCATTCACCAGTTCGGGGGAAGGGTCAGCACCCTAAACATAGAGAAAATATAAGCAGAGAAACATGGAGAAATTAGCACAGAGATTCAATAGACAGGGCTCCAACTGTCTAAACAAAGTAATAGACACATAATCACAAGGGAACGTCAACATCTGGGTTCTCAAGGGGGGAGGGTAAGGTGGGGGGGGGGGGCTTCTTAACAACAGCTACCCAGAGGCCTATCTGGCCAAATCACAAAGACACATTTTTCCCATGAGTGAGCCCCAAAGTGAAATACCAACCTCCCAGTATTAAGTTTTCAATTAATAGGCTAAGAACCAGAAGGCATAACAACCCCTGTGATTCAGTGCCTAATTGGCTCAGTGCCAAAAGGTATGAAAGCCTTCCTGCAAGCAAACCTCTGGGTAAGCAAGCTTCTCCTTAGGCAAGTTCCTCCTCCAAGGCAAAATAAATCTCCCTGAATCACCTGATGGGCTCTAGGTGACTCAGGATGTGTCACAGCTGTGAATTGAGCCAAAGTTCAAAGCAGTAAGACAATCGAGAATGGTTAGATGACCATATTGGGAAATTAAAGAGCTATTAAACACAGAAGATATGGACAAAAATTGAAAAACAAAGATAAAAATATGTGTGCAATAGAAAGAATGTCAGATTTCGTGTCAGGGCACTTTTTAAAAAATATAGCTTTTCCTGCTTCCTACCTATGTGCCTTTGAACAAATGAGCTTACCTCTCCAAGTCTTAGTTTTCTTATCTGTAAAATGAGGGAGTATATCGTAGATCAGGGGTGGGGAACCTGCAGCTTCAAGGTCACATGTGGCCCTCTATGTCCTCAAATGTGGTTGTTTGAATCCAAACTTTACAGAACAAATCCCCTTAATAAAAGTATTTGTTCTACAAAACTTGGGACTCAGCCAACAAGCCATACGCAACAACCTAGAAGGCCACATGTGGCCTCAAGGCCACAGGTTCCTCACCCCATGACATAGAGTGAAGTCTACCTAATTTCTATAAAACTTACAGGAGTAGACAGTCTACAATAGCCATTTTTCAATGTCTACCTTTTTCCCCCTTTAAGAAGAGCTCATTTTAGGGCTGTGGCCTCTAGTCAGGAGTGGAGTACATTTAAGCTGCTATAGACTATCCAAATGAGTATTGTCCCCTTCAAAATCATCACCTTGGAAAATCACATCATCATTCCCTTGGATGTTATTGTTTAAAATATCTTTGGAATACTCCTATGGGCATCTTCAAAGGCAATTCGTTGAAATCTTTGTTTTTTGAAGGAGATTTGTTTTTTTTTTTTTTTTTGAACAGCAAAGAACCATTTGGAGGCACATTTTTGTGACTAAAGTAGGACAATAAAGCTTTGTAAATACTATTTCTGAAAAAAAAAAAAGATGAGGTGAAAAGAGTAATTTTTTCAGTGACTTGTAAACTGACTCTGAAGACCATTTCTTGAGAGGGATCCAAAATGTCTTGATCAGTGCTTGGCTCTTTAGAGAAAGTGTATAAGCCCTGAAGGTGGGTGCTTTAAAGGACAGCACTGCTACTGATAGATAAGCTTTGGCATAGTTGTGAAGTATAATTACTTTATAGTCACACTACATGTGTGTGGAAGAGAAGGGTTTCAAGTTCAGGGATGTGAATGCCCATTAACCACTGGTCTGTCAGAGAAATAACAGTTCCTTTAAAGAACTCATTTCATAAGCCATACTACACCATACATTTTGCATTTGGAATAGAACTTGGGTTTGTACATATAGGATGGTTCTCATTATAGTGAACTGGGAATAATAATACACTTAGATATAATTACATCACAAAATCTCCAGTAGATGGTTATTGCCACATTTGATTGGTACTGTTGTTCCTAGAAAGGCTTTTCTTTCTTTTCTAATAAAACTCTAAATAGAAACAAAATTGTAAAAATTCAGTGTCCTGAGGAAATAGGAGCATCACCATTACAACAAACACTGCAAATGAGTGCTACTTGTCTGTGTGAAATATACATTTATGTAACAAACATTACAGAATCTAAAAATCAGGCTTCCTACAACATCTGATAGTATGGTAAAAATAGCCATAAAAATATTATCTCGACTGGGGGAGGAGCAGGCATCAAGATCATCAAGAGTGTTGAGTGAGATTAAGCAAAATCATGCATGAATCTTTATTTTAATAATAGTCAAAATAAAATAAAGAATAGTTAGATATGCTCTAAAATCTCAATGACAAATTTTTGAAAAAATTGGACATAATTATTTCGTGTTATTAGAATATATAATGCCAGATTCTGTAAAAAGTAATTTCAGAAGTTTTATTCTTTGATATGTCCTCCCTTAGATAACAGGCCTTTAAGAGATATAGTCTGATTTTTATCCCTAGTGCTGGGAGAATGGGCTATAAGAAAGCCATAAATAAAGGCATGCTTTCTGAGACTTTCATGAGTTGAGAGAGAATTTTTTCCTCTTCTTTCCTGCATTTGGGGAATGAGAAACTGTATTCAGGGCTGTTCTATTGACTCAGTCTTTTAGAATGGCTTGGACATAACTAAGGAGGAGCATTTTCAGGTGTCCTGAGCAAGGGGGTAACAATGTGCTCAGAGAAAATTAGAGGCCCTAAAATAAAGTCTCCAGTATATTGGTAGATCCTTACTGGAAAAATCTATGAGAGAACATGGGGAAGAATCATAGTAGGGGTGTGGATCAATCAATCAACAAGCATTTATGAAGGATTTCATTATGTGCCCTGTACTGAGGTAGGTGCTAGGGATGAAAAGCCAAAAAAATGAAACAATTCTTGCAGGTGGTAATCTTCACCAATGATGGGAATATGCACATTATTAAAAAATACTGGAATATAAATATAGAAAAACTCCCTGACAATTGAAACTAAGTAGAATGGGCTTTCTTGGATGCAAATAAGTCCCTTTTTCACCGGAGGTTTTCCAGCAGAAACTGGATGACTACTTCTCAGGGATATTTTAGGATGGATTCTTTTTATAGTGCCTTCTATCTCTGAGATTCTATTGTGAAACAGTTTCCTTCGTCAGGTCAGATGAAATTGATTAATTAATCATCCTAATAAAGAGGCAACAGATAGATACCAGGTCTTTGAATTTTGGAGACCTGCCTCCAGTTATATTACCCTGGGCAAGTCACTTAAAGTACTTCTGAGCTAGAAAACTTGATGAGATCATGTTTTCAAGTGGAAAACAATCTGTGTTGTCAGAGGGAGTTTACTGATGGGTAGTTCCCTAGACTAATGAAATCCCACGGCAGATCCAGAAAAATAAAATAAAAGTCGAGGAAGATCTCAATTTCCAATTCCAGCTCTGACAGAAATGAGCTATATGGGCTTGGACAAACTTCTTAGTCTGTCTTCTTAGTTTCTCTGATGTATAAAATAAGAGGGTTGACTAAAGTAACCTCTAAAGTCTCTTTTAGCTATAACAGTCTATGATTCCAATACTATTTGGAAAGTGAGATGCTTGCTAAATGCCAACTTTTTCCTTTTATTGATTCATCTCCCTTCATTGTAGTTCTGTGTGAAAAGCAGTGGTGGGAAGGGGCACTGTAAAAATAAAGATTAGAATTAATAGAATGTTTTTGAAATTTTAAAATAAGAAATAAAAGGTAAAATGACTGTTTTTCACAGGTTTCTGTTGGGAGGTAAGTTATGAATAAAACATCTAACTATATATGGATACAGATGCAAATAAAATTAGGCATTTCATAGCTTGTTGGAGCAAGAACTCCTATTCTTAGGTTCCCTTTTCCATTTACATTGTAGCTTAAAAAAAGGGGGAGGGTAGTAAAGGAAAGGAAAGAGTTTAGTATCCATACTTCCTGGTCTCAAAGTGACTATTTTTTGGTGAAGGATAGGGAAGAAGTCCTTAGGGCTGTCCTGAAAGTTTGGAGAATCTTGGGAGGTTCTGAGGTCCTGAAAAAAAAAATCTGAAGGAATCTTTAGGTACATTTAGAACAAATTTGGACTAAAAAATTCTAGTTTTTTTCTTGGAGTGACCTGGATTTATACATATAGTACAATTTCAATTATAGCCCATGGAAGTGATGTACTTAGATACAGTCACTGGATCATATGAGCTAGAAGGGTCCTTTGAAGCCATCTTGTTTAATACTGTCATTCTATAGATGAATTATACAAATAATAATGCACATTGCATGAGGAAACTGAGGCCCAAGGAGATTTGCTAACACAGGTAGTGAAAGTCAGAGATGAATATTTTCATAGATAGGATTTGAACCAAGCTGCTTTGCCTAGAAAGCCAGGGCTCTTCCCATTTTGCTACCTCCATTGTACTCACATTGCTTACCTTGCAATACAATCCATTTCCTCATGAAAGGAACTGTCTTCAAAGCCAACATAGTCAGTCAACAAGAGTTTGAGAATTGAACCGAACTTAAGAAAGAAAGAGGTGGTACACATCTGTAAACATTGTTTTTTTTTTTTACAGTGGACTGAGGTTGGTAAATTGATTGACTTCGGAAGTTCTATACAGTCAAGCTAGAGCTGATTGGTTGTCCATACTAAATCCAGTACTAATAGGGTGAGTCCCATGGCGGGAAAGGGGTGGGGGCGGAAGGAGGGTGAAACAGGTCAGGTCAGAAAAAACAGAGCAGGTTAAAGAATCTGTATCAATTAAGACTGTGATCAGAACAAAAATGGTTGTTGTTCTTTCAGCCTGAGATAGGGAAAATGAGACAGAAAAAGACAGACAGACAGAGAGGAGAGAGAGGCAGACAGAAGAGAGAGAGAGAGAGAGAGAGAGAGAGAGAGAGAGAGAGAGAGAGA
>NW_027187391.1:57472652-57540796 GCF_028583685.1 Petaurus breviceps papuanus
AGAGAGAGAGAGAGAGAGAGAGAGAGAGAGAGAGAGAGAGAGAGAGAGAGAGAGAGAGAGAGAGAGAGAGAGAGAGAGAGAGAGAGAGAGAGAGAGATGGGAAATGAGAGATGAGAGATGAGAGATGTATTTCTTTCATCAGGGCTGCACCATTAAACCAAAGTGGGCTTCCTCAGCCTAACTTCAACTTTTGGCTTGGAAGATGTAGCCAAAGGGAATTTAGTATAGTATAATAGAAAGGTCATAAGCTCTGGATGCCATCTCTGATAGATACTATGTAGGTGAATTTGGGCAAGTCATTTAAGTCATTCTGCCTCAGTGTTTTGTTTTGTTTTGTTTGTTTTCAATCTAAAAAACAAGGGGATTGGACTAGTTTCCAAGGTACCTTATACCTCTAGGTTTTTAATCTTATGATTCTGTATCTAGACCTCATCAATTAGTGCTGCCAGGCCTCAAAACTAATAATGGAGAGACACACTGTCCCTTCCCCCCCCCCCCCATGCACTCTCATTTCTTCTGTACTTCAATGGATTTATGATTTCATTGAGGTGGGTACTCTCCCACCAAGCAAATCGTTAGCTCTCCATACTTTCTCCTCCTGTGTGACTTTTGTCTTTGCACCCCTGTCATTCTTCTATATCAAACTCAGTAAAAACAATTAGAAAGGCAAGCAAGAGTCCATGAACCCATTGTTTGTGTCATTTGTACTTCCTGATTTCTGGTGCTTATCAATAAATATTTTAGGAGAGAACAATTCAAATTTTGGACTACAGTTTTAAAGCAATAAGACTTGTTTTGTTTTGAATTTTCTTCACCTGGTACTGTATATTGTAGAAAATAGAAGTTGAAATAAAATATGCATTCATGTTTGTTTCAGTCTTCCTAAATGAAAAGCTAATGTTCCTTTAAAAAATTGTTGGCAGACAGACAAAATAAGAAAAAGGAAAATGCCAAAAAGAAATAAAAAGACAGAATGGTATCAAGTGTTTTGTAGTCTCTGAGTTATCTGCTAATATGGTTGTACTGCATATTTACTAATGCTAGTGCCTCAGTACCCACTGCTTCTCATTTTAAAACAATCATTTATGGGTGTTAGAGTCCGCCTGTGAAAGCAGAAGTGTGCTGTGTCAATCACAGCTAATCACTGGTACAGGCAAAGTGCTTCTGTTGGCCTCCATGCTCTAAGCCCTGCTTCCACATCTGTGTTTGAAGAGATTAGAGAGGTGCTTCATACAAGAACTGTATTAGTTAAAGCTGATCGACAGTATTTGGAATAAATCGTGAAAAAGTTGAGTGCCAGAAGGGAAGGCATGGTGAGTGTGAAACTAAAACTGAGGAGGGCACCATCCAACTCCACCCTGAGCTGCCATTCAATATCTCTCTCTTTCTCCATCGGTCTCTCTCTGCCTCTCCCTCTCTCTCACTCTCTCACAGACCCACACACAAATATACATAGACCCCACACACAGAGATACATACATTTGTAATTTAGTTTTGTTCATTGGAGAACATTACACATTACCATCCTTTCCCCCATGTCCTAGAAAATGTGCCAAAGAGCATAGGGCCAAGCAGCCCATGCATGGGTGGCCCATTGACACTTTATTTGAGACACTGGATCTCATGCTTATTAGGCAAAGTAGGAAAAATGGGACTTGAAGACTAAGGATGAGAAATGCTAAGATGCTGCCAAATGGAGTTCCATTGCCCCCTCCCATTTACAGCTGTATTCTATTCTCCCTGTTCGAAGGCCATACACTTGCAAATAAATTATGAGTGACAAGTATTTGAACCAATAAAGAGGGCACTATATTTTATATGCAGTAAATTTAATTCCAGATTGTGTTTCACCTCAGCAGGGTGACATGTTTATTGCCAGTGAAAGATGAAAGCCTCGGGAGTTAGAGACAAGCGTCAGCAGTTCTAGTGGGCACCAGCAAAATGAAGATTTGACAGACTGGTGACTGAGCCCTTGAAATGAAATGCCAGATCAAATTTTACCCCAAAGGGGTCAGATGTACCGTCGTGCCCTCAAACGTACAATACCAGTTGCATAAATGAGCTAGGTTCGATCCTGAACTGAGGAACCCAGCCTGTGTTCCTTACTTCTCTGCTTGTCTCAAAGTCCAGTCAGGATACATAGAGCTAGAAGTGTGTTTGAGGATGTTAGAGCATGAAGCTCTGCCTCTGCTGGGCTCTGAGTGTCTTTTTAAAAAATCTATTAAACAGATCGAAAAGTAGAAGTGATTCTAAATTGATTGGCCCATCTCTCCATTTCATCCTACAAGAGGCTCAGCTCAGGTGTTCAATTTATTGAACCACAACCCCTTTTTAAACAATCAACATCAACACATAATAAATATGCTCAGCAAGGGTAATATTTACATGCATGACTCATTATTTTGGAGGATTTACTTATGAGGGAATGGGCTGAGAATTAAAATACACTTCCTTTGGCAGGCCATGGAGGGGGAACATTGGCAAGTGGGCAGGGTTTTAGTAACAACAAAATTCATCATACTGAAAGAGGTGAAACTTTTCACCTCCTGGGGTATGCCAACACATAGGGGAGGCATTGGGGTTATAATTTTCTCACAATTTTACTTCCTTACCCCCCCAAAAAAAAACTTCCCAAAGAAATTAATCATTTGAAAAAAAACTGTTGGTCTCAGGTTAGCATGTTTAGGAATGAGTTCTTCTTTGCTAATTTCTGCAATGACATTGGTGCTTCATGCCAAATGATGGCTGATCTTCCCCTTTCCCCTTGCATTTATAAAGCAATTTCTGTTGTCCAATATATAGATTGAGCTCACCAAATGCCTTTGCGCTCATTTGTGTGGAAATATTGTCATCAACTACTGAATCGATCAGAAGGCTAACAGTTTAATCAGTTCAATTCTCTGACCCTGCCCCACATGGCAGAAAGTAGGCTTTTCCCTATATTTTATACTTTGTGTAAATGCAGCTTATTAGAATGCTACTTTGTTTATAATGGAAAGCAATGTGATGCTATGGAAAAGGTACTGGACTTGGAGGCAGTGGACCTTGGTTCAGGTACTGGACTTGAAGTCCCAAAACTGACAAACGATGTAGCATCTTTATACACTAAAGAATCCCCAAGTATGATGCAATAGTAAGATTTTGCTATGACTATTTCTTTGTGGTTTGGGGATTTCTATATCCTGCCACCTCACTGCTCCCCTGCCACTCAGTATCTTTACATCTAAGAATCGGCTTTGTCAGAATTTTTTTCTACATCTAATTACATCTTGTTGTAAAGTGGCTAAAGCTACAGAAGTTATAGGCTCTTGTGCCTAGACTGAGAGAATGAGATCCAAACTCCACCAATGACTTATTGACTTGCTGACAAGTGACTTGACTTCTTCTAAGACTTCTCTTCTGGGGCAGTTAGGTGGTATGGTGAATAGAGTTCTGGGCCTGGAGTCAGGAAGTCTCCTCTTCCTGAGTTTAAATGTGGCCTCAGACACTCAGTAGTTGTGTGACCCTGGGCAAGTCACTTAACCTTGTTTGCCTCAGTTTCCTCATCTATAAAACGAGCTGGAGAAGGAAATGGCAAACCAGTCCATTATCTTTGTAAAGAAAACCCTAAATGGAATCACAAAGAATCAGACATGACTAAAATGATTGAGCAACTACCCTCAGAGACACCGTGATCTTCACCTACAAAATGGAGAGTGCGTCCCAGTGCAAGTGGGGTTGATATTGCAGTTATAGTGAGAAAGTAGACCGAGGATTCTTATCCCAACTCCAACTAGCCACATGATCACACTTTCATTTCTTCTCCTGTGAACGAGGTGATGTGTATTTATATTTACTATTGCCACATGTCTCTCAAAATATGGTGAAAGTGAATGCAGGAACAACAGACAAAATTGTCTGGATGTCTTTTGGGAAAGGGGTCTTCAATAAATCCAAGTTTGCAACATTACAGAGATATTTAATTGATAGGATTCCAGGTGGTATTTACGATCTGGAGATTAAAAAGAACAGTGTCAGGTGCTCTTAAAGTCCATCATATACAATTCTTTCTATCCCTATTGTTAATCCATCAGCCCTTCATTTTCCCGAGTACCAGCCTATTCTTGTCAACCCTTGCTCACCTCTCTTGTGCAGTATCCGAACAGGGCTCTTAAAGCCATTTTTCATTCAGCCTTTTCTGAATGCCCCAGAGCCTTCATGGGTCTATCTTTCATCATATCAAACCCAGCCTCTTTGCCTTTGCCCTCTAGACACTTTGACCTTTCATATCTCCACTTTTGCTGTTGTTTTTTTTTTTCTCTCCCATTATCCTCCTTAGACTCCTTTTGTCCCCATCTCTCATGCCTTCTTCTGTGCACTGTATTTGGAACAGTATCCCATTTGTCTCACAAATGCCCTTCCTCTCCTTCAAATCTCTACTGAAAACCCACACTGCTTTTCAAAGTCTTCCAATTCAAATTCCCTGCCAAATTAGTCTGTGACATTTGTTTTGCTTTATTCCATAGAATATTTATTGGTCTTACTTAGATTGTGAATTCCTTGGAAAATGAACTAATAGAGTAGGAAAATGCCAGATGTTCCAAAATATTAATGACGTCTGGAGAAAAATCTTTTATCTGAGGGTGTACGTCAATGCTCATGAGGTCCTCTGAGGTAACTAACTCCACTTCATAATTGGAGAAAATAAAGTTCAGAGTGCTTTGATTGTGCCGTCTCTTCTAAATCTTGTTGCCAAGTCCTGTTCATTTCTCATCTCTCATGTCTCTCAGAATTGCATCTTTTTTTTCTTCTGAACCATAAACTCCACTGTACTGAGACTTTCGTTACTTTATACCTGAATTACTGTACTAGTTTCCATTATGTTTCCCTTAAGGAGGTCTTATCTATGGTCTTCTATACATAACTGCTAATATCTTCCCCCTATATACTTCATATCAGTCCTGTTATGTAAACCCAGAGATGTTGTAAGCCTCACATGAGATAATGGATATAAAGCACTTTGAAAGCCTTAAAACACTAAAAATGCCAGATTATTATTTTTTTATCATCATCATCGTTATGATGTTTGGCAATAACTTTATTGTTAGAGCCTTCTATTGTAGTACTGCTGAACTCAAGCAATGTTTATAGAGCAGGGGTGTGCTGGTAAATGTTTAACAAGGCAGTGGGGGTGAATATATAGACACACACACACATATATACAAATATACATACATACACACATATATACTGCATACACTTTGTCTACATTATTAACACTTTATTAAATCTACACGAGCAACAAAATAATAAATTGAGCTCTGATTTATCGCAATCCCTGAGGCTTAAATTCTCCTACTCAAAATTTAACAATAAGGTCATATAGACCAGTTAGATCTGGCTCCAGCACATGCCTGATTAAATCCCCACTTTACCCACTATTCAAGGTTTTCTGTTATTTACTTCTCTTCCACTTTTATAACTTTTCTTCTTGGTGTTCCTCTATGCTAACTTAGCTAGGCTTCTTGCTCTTCTCTCTAGATGATACCAAACTTAAAATTTATTAATTTAAAAGTAGAGGTTCTTAGACTAATTAATTTCCTTTGTAGTCCTATGTATTTTATTTTATGAATTAAAAATCATTATTCTGGGGGTCAATGACACCAAAAGAGTTTAACAATCCCTGATTTAAAGGCTACATATAGGCTTTACACACACACACACACACACACATGCACACATGTCATATATGTGCGTGTGTATATACACAGCCCCAAATTTTGGTTAACACCTCAGAATCATCCCATTTATCCTCCATTAGTCTGCCTACAGAAATTCTAATAATCTTTCAAAGTCCAAGTCTTACTTTAAAAAAAAGACTTCTCAGAACACTAGCTTGTAGCAACCTCCCTCCTTCTGAACTCTTTCCTAAGAGTATTTATAATCTTTGCTGTTTATGTTGTTGTTGTGTCATTTCAGTTGTGTGCAACTCTTTGTGACCCCTTTTGGGAAGTATACTGGAATGGTTTGCCATTTCCTTCTTTAGCTCATTGGAGTGATGAGGAAACTGGTAAATAGGGTTAAATGACTTGCCCAGGGTCTGTGATAGTAATGGCAATTAAAGATTCCCCTGTATTGGCTTGGTTTTCAAACTGATTGTGTTAAAACCCAGAGCTTGTTAATCCCACCTGTGGGATGGACTTGTTGATGTGAAAAGAAAGTCTTGAACTGGGAGGAGCTGGTAACTTAGATTTGGAGAGACAAGAGAGAGGCAGAAGAACTTTTTGGAAGCAGCACCCACGTGGAGGCAGAGAGAGAGACTGATAGAATTGCTAGGGGCCACTTTGAATTGCCCTGGATTTTTGAGACCTGCCCCCTGAGCTGCCAAGGACTGAGGAGACATGGCTGTTTTGCTGGTACTTTGTCTGTCTGTTTTGATGTTGTTTTGCCATATTTGTCCACTGGTGAAAGACAGTCCTTTTGTTGAAGTCCTGGAACCTGGCTGTTGGCTAAGAGATCCTGAGACTGTCCTGCAGACAGAGAGTGAATACTGTCCACTGGTGAAGGACAGTGCTGTTGTTGCAGGGGTCTGGGAACCTTTCTGTTGGTTCAGAAGCCCTGAAGAAGGATTTTCTGGTTGTATGTTTACAGAAATCCTGGGAGAGGG
This sequence comes from Petaurus breviceps papuanus, assembly GCF_028583685.1. Lineage (NCBI taxonomy): Eukaryota > Metazoa > Chordata > Mammalia > Diprotodontia > Petauridae > Petaurus > Petaurus breviceps. The sequence goes on from NW_027187391.1 coordinate 57,479,299, forward strand.
TTTTGCTAATGTTTTCAGGGGTTCTAGGACTGTTCTACAGACAGAGGATGAATTAATGAAGAGACTGGCAATGTATCTTGTGGCCTTGCTAAGCCTTGTCTCCCCAGGAACTAAGATTGCTGAGAACTTGCCTCGTGTCAAGATGAAGAAAAGACCTCCATTTGGGTATTAAGTGCTGTGCTTAAACTTGATGTAACTCTGGGGTAGATTCAATTGTGATCCAGGGGTGGGGAACTTTTGACCTTTTTGTGTTCTATGGTTGAACAAGTGAATGTACTTTACTTATGTTTGGAAACTAATCTCCATTTGAGAAGAGGGGCTTTGTGGTGGACTAAATGAAGGTATAGCCTAGGGGTGGAGAAGTATTTAGACCAGGGTCTTTGTAATTGATTGAATGATTGGAAGGTCCTGGGGTGGGGTAGTACTTGGAGATTATTTAATCACCCTTAGTAAATGCTGTATTTTGAATGATGTCATGTTTTGACCTTCTCTGTTCTTGGTTTGTCACTGAATAAAATGGAGAGCACCTATGCTGGTTCTGAACCTTGGGAAGTTGCCTTTCCTTGGTGTTACAGTACAGGGTCACATAGCTAGTAAGTGTCTGAGGTCATATTTGAACTCAGTTCCTCCTGACTCCAGACCCAGAGCTCTATCCAATGTACCATTGAATTTGTCTTATTTCCCCATTCTGCTATAAGCAACTTGAGAACAGGCCCAGTTAAAGAACCATAAACTTTCACACAAAAATCACTTAACAAACATTTATTAAGTCCTATGTGCAAAATACTGTTCTAGGCACTGGGAATCCAAAGATTAAAAACTAAGTATTAACATGTCTTCAAAGTCATAGGCCTAGTTTTTGAGTGATGGTGGAGGAGTGTCCTGAATACCTGTAACTATGGTACAGGGTAGGGGATGATGGAGGCAAAGGAGAAATCAGAAAATGTTCTTAGGAAAATTTGGTGAGGAAGAGAAACTTTCAGCTGATGGGGTAGAATCAGGAAAAGATTCATGGGAAAGTAGGGCCACAAAACTGAGCCTTGAAGGAAAATATGAATTATAAAAGGAAATAGAGTCAAGGTATGGGAGACAGAAAGTGGGAAAACTCAGTTTGCCAAGTTCAGAGAACAGTCATGAATCTGGTACTGCTATAATGGAGAGTGTATGGAGGGAACAATGTGAGCTAAGAAAGGGAAGAGATGACCCAAAACAACGCAGTATAATGTCTTCGGTAAAGATGTGGGTCAATGAAGATTTTGAATGAGGAAGCATTAATTGATTAATAAACATTTATGTATTTTATTTATTTAATAAGCATTAATAAACATTTATTAAGTGCCTACTATGTGCCAGGCACTGGTTAAGCACTTTAAAAATTTATCATTTGATCCTTACAACAACCCTACAAGGTAGGTCCCCTTTTTTACAGCTGAGGAAAGTGAGGCAGACAGGTTGTGACTTGCCCATGTCACAAAGCGAGTAAATTTCTGAGGGTAGATTTGAACTCAGTTCTCCTTGACTCCAGGTCTAATACTCTATCTACTGCAGTAACTAGTTGCCTAGGAATCAATGAATATCAGGGTCCTACTCTGTAGGGTCATTTCAGCAAGCAATTTTAATTTTGGTGATTCCATTATGTTGAGCAAAATCTAGTTCAACAATTCTTTCCTCAAAGAAAGCTTTTCTATTGATATACTGCATTCTTTAAATCCATATTTGAAATACGAGCACTGCATTGCTAAATTCAGTTTTCACTCCCATAAGGTCATTGGGTGCAAAGCAATTGACAGGACAAATCATCTCAATTACCACCCAAAAATGATAATTTTGGACTGATACTGAATAACATCATCTGGGGCAACCAAGTTCAATTTTGCTTACACTGCAAAGATTTCTTCAGCAGCCACTTGTGTGTTATTTTGTGCTCTTCCCCAGAAGGTGTTAATTGATGTTGACATTGAATCATTTGATGTGCTGGGAATTCCTGCTTTTAAAGTGTTCTGTTAGCTACAAGGGCAAGTGATGAGATAGGGTACTATAGATTTTTTTCAGGAACCCCAAAATAGCATCCTTCGGGAGTATCCAAAAGAATTCCCAAAACTAGGTTCTAGAGATTGTGCCTACAACTCTCCCCCTCTCCTTATCTCACTGCACAGGCAGCAAAGATAGCAATTTGCAGCCCCCCCACCCCCAAAGGAGAATCCATACAATTTCCTTCAGAATGCCAAATGTTATGCTGAATGATAAATAACCTTTCTGTGTAACAAGCAACCCTTTTTCCCCACTGGAACATACTGTTCAACTCTATTTGAATAAAAAGCCCACACATATATCAAATTAAACAAAATCACATTGTTTCAAATACAGATCAGGCACTTTTCCCAGACTTGTATCAGTAAAATTTCATAGAACTCAAGCCCATTGTCTCACAGCTCTCCGTCTATCCCTCTCTATTTGTAAGTTTGGAATCTGGATTATAAACTCATTCCTCTCCAAGGAACAAATGTAGGAACAGGTCATTGCATTGTAGGAGGAACTCGGTTTTGATATTCTGAACAAGAAGATCAAATCCACAGTCTGCAAAGTTGTAGACCTGTAATATTAGAATAATAAGTTTAAATTGAAAGGAATATTAGAGGACATTTAGTCTAACTTCATTTTTACAGTTGAAGAAAATGAGGGCAAGAGAGATTAAGTGACTTGTCTGTGGTCACATCATTAATTGGTGGCAGTTTTTGGACTTGAATTTGGGTTTTACTCTGAATCCTGCTCTTCCTCTTTCTACTGACAAAGCTAAGCACAAGAAATTATTGAGTTACTGAAGATGTGCTTTCTCTGTTGAAGGCTCTGGAGTGATGGTAGAGTGTCTGCAGAAGTACATGGATAAGGTAGACAAGTGTTTGCATAAGATCCTGAGAATGGCATTTTTCAACCTGGGTGGGTGCTGTGCAATGGAGGTTATCTCACAGGTGATATCAAACACAAGATTTTCCAACTTGGGGAGCAACCTCCTAGAGTCACAGGGGGTAAGAATGCGGCTTTCTGTGTCCTTGGGTGGGGCCTTTTGAGTTCAAGTTTGACAGAACAAATTCTTTTATTAAAGGGATTTGTTCTGTGATTTTGGTTTCAGTCAAAGGGCTGCACTAGAGTGCCACATATGGCCTCAAGGCTGCAGGTTCCCCACCCCTGTCCTAGGTGAAGATTCCCTTCACTATTTGAGAATAAAGGAATTTGCTAATAGGCTCTCCTGAAGCCTTGAATTACACTTGGGAGGTGAAGGTGGGAGAGGCAGGGAAATTTGGATCTTGACAAACTTCCCTGTGATTGCCATAGGCTACTTGAAAAGTTGAAAGGGAGTGCTTATTCCACAGGCCTCATGTTATGTTTATTTTGGGGAGGGAGTCTAATGGATCATTAAAGTGCTTCACATTTATGTTATCTGTTCACAGATCCCTTTGGGTCCCTTTTTGTCTTAGATATTTCCTGTGAGGTGAGATTGTCTCATATGCAGTATTCTTTTAGTGTACTGAGTGATTGTTTGGGAGAGAATTAGGAAATTGTCACTCCATATTTGGGGAAATTTCAGCATGAGCTTATTTTGAAAATTTTGCTAGAGCAGAATTTGGGGACTTGGAAAATAAACCAAAGAGAGAAACTGGTCTTTGGGTATTCAAGATAAGAGCCCAGAATCTTGGAAGGGAGGTGGTAAGTAGAACGTGAGTTCTGTTCTGTTCTGTTCAGCAGTGTCACTGAAATATGGAGCAGTAATCATAACTGCTAGAATTTATATATTGCATTACAATTTTTAAATGCTTTACAAATATTTTTTCACTTTATTCTCACAATAACTCTGGGAGGTATGTGTTATTCATATCCCCATTTTATAGATGAGGTAACTGAGGTAGACAAGGTGGTTAATTTGCTCAGTGTCACGCAGCTTGGAAGTGTGTCTGGGGCCAAACTTGAACCCAGGTCTGTCTGACTTCAGGTCCACAATCCTATCAATGCAACTTCTGTTAATTCCATAGGCATCCCACAGTACTGGCAGAGGAGTGGAAAGAGGAAGAAAGGTTCAGAAGGCCAAGGATTAGAATCCAAACTCAGTGAATCCAAGCCAGCTCTGTAACCTCAGGCAACCTCCTTGAACCTCAAATAATAGTTAAAATTATTGCAAAAACAAATAAATTTGCATTCTCTAATGCAATTATTATTTTTATTTTATGCTTACAGTTATTTATGTGTCTGTGAGCTCCACAAATTCAAAGATTTAGTCTTATCTCAACTTTGTATTCCTATAGATAGCGTGTACATAATAAATATTTGTTACATGAAAAGTTGAACTCTTTTTAAAACTCCAGACCCTGTCCCTGCACAATGTGCCAAGAATCTTTGATTTTTCAGGGGGTATCTTCCATTCATTCACACTGAACACAACCCTTCTAAGATCTGATGGATAATCTTTGAATGTTAATGTGGCTACATTGGGTCAATTACGTTATTATCAATATAGTTCATATGAAGTATAGCATTTTTACCTGTGTCTGTGCATGGGAATCATATAAGTTAATGAAGTGCCAAATAGAGTCTGGCCCAAGATATTTGGATTGTCCCATTTAGAAAATTTGCTGTACTAGGTTCTATACATGGTTTTTGCTTTGGTGCACTTAAATTTATCAATTCAAGAAACACTTTAACAAGTATTTCCCGTGAGCCACTACATTAGGTTTTAGGGATAAAAGGCAAAACAGTACTGGCCTCAAACAATTTACATTCTAATGATATGTGGTGTGATATAAGCCTCTGAAGTTACCTTACCTTGTTAGAAAATAGATTCTTCGGAAACCTAATTATTAAACAAACTTTCTAAATAGCATTTTCCATTAGTACTTAAATACTTTATTTCTGCACAGAGAATGGTTGAATGTTGGAGTTGTAAAGAAATCTTTGTGATAATCTAGTCCAATCTCTTATTTTACAGATGAAGAAACTGAGGCCAGAAAAGGTTAAATAACTCCTCTAAAGTTAAAGAAAAAGGTTAGTGGCAGAGTTGGAACTAAAACATAAGGTTTCCTAATTCCTGGCCTAGTGTTCTTTCCTTAAAACCATCCCGTATTGATGCTATTTTGTTGTTGTTGAGGCATTTTCAGTTGGGTTCAACACTTCATGGCCCCATTTGGGATTGGGATTTTATTGAGAGAAACTGGAGTGATTTGTCATTTCCTTCTCAAGCTTATTTGACAGATGAGGAAACTGAGGCAAATTGGGTTAAATGACTTGCAAAAAAAGACAAAAATGTTTTTATGTCATAAATGATAGTAACTAATAAAATATACTTTAACCAGTGCCCTATTTTATTACTGAGTAAATTCCTCTAAGGATGTCATGTGATTACTTGCTATTTGGTTCTATGCAGAGGGTAATCTCTCTCAATCTTTAAATTGCAGAACTGTCAAATATAGTATACCTTGAGGACCAAATCCCTTATGTCACAATATTAAACAATTATTTTTGGTTACACCATTGAATCTCAACTGCCTGAGGTGTCTCTTGTGTTCCAAATCAAGGCAAATTAAGAATGTGTACACTAGTAAATTGAAGAAACAGATAAGTAGAAGCAGGAAAAAAAACCAATAGGAAGATTATCCCTGTAATGTTCCATTAAGCAACTTCCATTAGGAAAGGGAAAAAATCATTAATGCTAACCTATGATTGAACTTACAGCACAAAATTCAAACTGTTTCCCACAATGTGTTTTTACAAGTAACCTCTGCTTCTAATAGTCAGTTATCCAATGCCTGACAAGTATCATCTTGAATTTCATGTGAACTGATTCACAAAAGTCATTCAGTAAATTAATGTAGTTTTGGAAAATTAACAGCAAAGTCGGCAGGCCGCCAAATGTCTAATGACAAATTGAAGGGTTTGGAGATGCGTCTGTCTATTTGCAGGATTGCAACTGTTTTCAAAACAAAAACACATTGAAAACTGTATCTGGATGACACAAAATGGAAAATTGTTATGAAATTTTAATTGCCAAATAATTCTGCCTATATGTGAACCAGTGCACCTTGCTAGAAACTGCCTTGGCATCCATCATATCCTGGTTGCCCCTCCTGCTCTCTTGCCCCCTATCCTTCCTGCTAATTCTGATGAATTTGATCAAATGGATTTGGCAGCCCAGCTGTATCTCCTAAGTCAAAGATGGGACTGCAGTGAATTGGGAGGGTGGGAGGGCAGCGATTTGTCAAAGCAATGGAGACTGTCTGTAGCATTACCTATCGTGCAGGTGCTATTCTCCTTCATTCATCTTCTTGCCTAGTTTTACAGATTGGAGATTATTCCTGTTCTGGCAATAAGGTACCAATTCAGGGCTGTAATGCTGTGTGTGTGTGTGTGTGTGTGTGTGTGTGCGTGTGTGTGTGTGTGTGTGCGTGCGCGCAGGGGGTTGGGGGGGGGACAGAAAATTAGAAACCCTTATCGATCTCCATATAATTAATCTTCAGATGTTGCCTTTAAGCTGCAGCATAATGCCCTCTCTGTACAGCCTACTTTTACACAAGGAGCAGCTAAAAATGCAAAACGATCACAGACAGGAACATGCCCTAGCTAAGGGCAGGTATTCCAATGGCAGCATTAACTATAAATACAATAGGGTATTGACATAATGTAGTAAGGTTCCCTCACTATTAAAAGGCTTTGTTCTAAAGCGTATCTTTGTACACAATGGGATGATGAACACAGTGCATCTCATAGCTAAATTTAATATATGCAGGGGTATGATGTTTGCAATGCATGCATTTCAGCAGGTCCCATTAGTGTGCCTTTCCCCTCCAGTGAAAACAGAATGAACCACAGCCCCTTCTGGTTTGCATAAAGCAAACAAAATTAGATTTGCTTTGCTGAATTGAAACCCGCTTGGGATTGTGAGCCTCTCTCGGGGACAAATTACTTCAAACAATCCCTTTGTACCATAACAAAATCAAAAAATTCAGGCCAATCAACATGGCTCAAAACCCTTAACACAAGAATTAATAATACAACCTAGTCTATTTTTATTGCTTCTGTGCTGCAGCTCCTTGTTTTAATGTAATTACACTTATTTGCCGTCCACATGTTAAATAAGCTTGCATATGTTAACTAACGTGACATAAAACAACTTTCCTAATTTCACCATTGCTTCTAGCATTGTTCCCTCTGGAATAACATCCCATCTGAACATAGGGCAAGCTGAACACTAATGTTATTAAATTAAATCTATTTTTAGACTGCTGATAAATGAATATAGACAAAATGTCAAACATTTCTAAAGATAGGTGCCAAAACTGATTGGCAAGCTGATTAAACTATTAAGGATATTGGTTTATGGAGTGTTATGTACTTGCTGTCCCTTGGTCTTTAAAAACTATCTTCTCTCTCTCTCTCTCTCTCTCTCTCTCTCTCTCTCTCTCTCTCTCTCTCACCTTGTGCAATTATTCTACTCCCTACTCCACAAACATCAGAAGAACAAGTGAATTGTCTATAAGACATCTTAAAGCACAGATGTGGACAATGGGCATTAGGGATTCATGCGCTTTGGTTAGTTTCAAGGTGACAAAATACCCTCTCCACTGAACTTGAGATCAACATAGATACAGCAGGGAAACTGTCACCTGAAACTCACCAACTTGGTATTTTAAAATTTTAAAGCCTGGAATGATTTTCTATCTACTACTTTTCTCAAGTGTATATATAGAGCAGCTACAATGTATTTGAGCATATACTTGGTCTTTTAAGATAAGATGATGGTTTTGGGATTGCCTTTGGAATTGCCAGAAACATTCAGTCCATATCCATAAGAGATTATTTCATTTCACTTCATATATACTTTGTGTTTACTCCTCTGTGTATATGTTATCTTTCCTCCCAACCCCTAGAAGAATGTAAACTCCTTGAGGGCTTCTGTCTTTGGATTCCTAGCACTCAGGACAGTAGTGCCTTATATGTAGTAAGTACTTAATAAATGCTTGTTGAATTGAATAATAACGGAGTTAACTTTAATCTTTAAAGATATACCAGCATCTTATTTAATTGCTGTGGCTCCTATTGGATTTAAAGAATGGATAAGATATATTTGACTTAGAATGATACCATAATCCTCCCCTAAGTGAGTTTACAGTAATCTGCACAACTGACTCAACAGATTTGACTGATCTGACCTATCATTTCAGTCAAGCAACTGGTTCATTCAGTCAAAAAAAGATGAGTCAGTTTGGTTGTCATAAAAACCAGAAGTTGACTGGCAGCATGTTCAATTTCTTTTTTTGTTTTTTGTTTTTTACCTTTTGGAGGGCAACTGGGGTTAAGTAACTTGCCCAGTTACATGGCTAGTATTTTTGTGTGGTGTTAAATGTCTGAGGCCGGAACCGAACTTGGGTTCTCCTGACTCTGGGGCTGGCGCTTTACCCACTGCGCCACCTAGCTGCCCTAGCATGTTCAATTTCTATCCAGATATGATATGGACATAAACTGCGTCTGTTATTTAAATTCATACTGGCATACACTGGCTAACATTAATAGTTCTTTGAAGATGCCAGTTAAGGGAAACAAATTTTGAGAAGCAATTAGCTCCATAGGAATAGCACTATAATTTGGCTATTGGCTAATTAATTTGGAAGTAGGTTGGGTTATAATGTATTGTTCAATTCTGTTATAGTGAAATATTTTATTAGTTGGGGAGATATTTTATAGGCCATATCTATACATATATTTCATACATACATGAATTTACATAGGATAATTGGCCAAATAACATGCAAGTAGTCTTTTAAAAGGATCTAAGAATCTTAATGTTGGTAGGGATTTAAGTTATTTGGTCCTACTCTTTTATTTTTATTTATTCCTTCCTTTCTTTTTTTCCTTCTTTCTTTTCCTTTTTTTCTCCTGTTTTCATGACACTGTGATTTTGCTTGTGTTATCTTCAAGAATAATTAATATTCCAAGTGGCTTTAGTATCACATTAATGTGGCTAACCCCTTCATCGATGCATGCTATAATTTACCTATATCTATGCATTCTTTGGAACTCTTGCCTACTCCCTCCATTCAGGCTGTAATGTGCCATGGTTTGTAGCCATATATTCACCCTGGAAGAATATTAGTATTAAAGAGATGGACCTTGATTTCAGAGAGAAGCTTAAGATAATTAAAAGTACCATGAACTTTCCCAAAGGCAGTCTTCTTCTGTTCAAGTCTGAACCTGGCTCATTATCACTTGCAATGCCTATCCAGATGTATGTCTTGAAGGATAAAGTCCACATTTTGTCCAACCAATGCATATCGACCTCTCTATGAATTTTCCTTAAGACTACATTAGGTTAAATGGAGAGTTAGGATAGTGTGCCTTGTAGAAGAACTATACTTGGAGATAAGAGAACTGAATTCTAGTTTTCTTCCTACCTGCCACCACTGCCTAGCTATGTGATTCGGTCACTTAATCCTTTTAATCAGACACACTTTAAAAAATATGGTTGGTGACTGACCATCCCAATGAATATTCAAATTACATATGTAGACACAGGTAAAAATACCCCATGTACTTAGGCCAAGACCATTTCCAAGAATGTATACCATCAAGACTTCTCTACACCCATTAAAACATATATAAAAGGCATATTAAAAGAACTTCTCCCCTTCCCCACCTCTGGTAACCTAATATTTGAATCTTGTCTATGATGTATTAGAAGAAAAAATATTTTGATCTTATGAGAGAATATCTTTACTTCAGACACTCTATTTGTAAATTTCTTTTGGAATTGATTCCACCATTTGTTACCAAAATGTTAGCATCCCCATTCTTGTAAAGAAAATGGGGTGATGTCACTTTTATTTTGGTTCATAAAACAGGAGTGAAAACTACTGTGCTTCTTTTGAGTGGGGTTACTGTTGCTATTTTTACTTTCTATTATTTAAGGCTCATGCTATGATCAGTTCCCAAACTATTGTGATTCTAATTTGATTTGCATATCCTAATTCTTCTCAGATGTACTTTAAAATATTAGATAAAAGAGAATGAATTATCTGTACATTCATGCTAAAACAATAAAAATTGCAACATCAGTATGATCAGCACATCCTCTGGAAGAGCAAAAGCAAGAATGTAGTTAAATCTCCTTTCTCCTCCCTTGTTCCTTGACCTCCAGAACCCCTGCTTTGTTCTTTCTCTTTAGCTTTTTTCTCCTTCTATTTTCAGTAACTCATTCCTGACCCACATCCTTGCCTGCCTTATCACTCCCTCTCTTTTTGTCCTCCATACATCATTACCTGCCAGCTCCTCCTTTTCTCCTTGTTTGTAATCTGTCTCCACTTGCCCACTTGAATTGGTCTCTCCACTTTTCTGTTTCTTCTTATTGTTCCTACATCGTCCTCTACCCCCAAGTAGAGGGGGGGAAACCTTCCACAAAAACTCTTCCCAAATGCCCTGCAAATACAGAAAATTTCCACAACTTCTTATACAGCAAAACTCAATTTGGTGACTCCACTAAGTCTAGAGTCAATATGGTAGACCCTGGAAACTAGGAAGTGGAAACAGACCAGGCTGCCTAAGATAGGAGGGGGTGAAGCAGCTAAGGCTAGAAACAGAGGAAAACAAAGCTTCCTCTCCAATCAGTAGTTGGATCTAACTGTTAATAGCCACTGTACTTTTAGCCTGGGTGGAATAGGAGACTCAGTCTCAAAAAAAAAAAAAAAAAAAAGAAAAAAAAAAGAAAAAAAGTTACTAGAGAAGTAAGAAATAGCATTATCTTAGAGAGAATTACAATAATATTGCAAGGAGAGCACTGAAACTGTCAGCTTGCAATGTCTAAGTTGTTCTCCAGGTTCTATGGTTAATCACTTTTGTGATCTTGGTCAAAGTCTTCACATCTCTAGTACATAAGTTTCATCTCATTTGTAAAATGAGAGCGTTCAACTAGATGATTTCTGGTTTTAACTAATCTGAGATTGTACAAAGAATAGTACATGAGACATGGAATCTCAGCATTGCTTTAGTTTGTATTTCTCTATTTACTAGTGATATGCAAAATGTTTTCACATGGCTATAGATCATCAAGTATTTTTTACTTGACAACTAGCTGTTCATATTTTTAGACCATTTATCAATTGGGAAACACCTCTCATTCTTATAAATTTATATCTTTTCCATATATGTGTGTATGTATAAGTATGTATATATACACACATACATATACTAGTTCAATATATATGGAAATATGTGAATATATCTATGTGTACATACATATTAATGGGTGATATATATACACATATGTGGATGTAGATGAAACATGTGTATACATATATACATACATACCAAATAAGAACTATCTCAAAGAAACTTGAAACATTTTCTTCAGGTTTTTCTTTTTTAACAGCAGCTTTATTGGCTTTGTATAAGACCTTTTTAAATTTTATGTAATGAAAATTATGCAATTTATCTTTTGTGATCTCTATCTCCTGTTTGATCATTAACATTTTTCCTATTCACAGATCTCATAGATAATTTTTTCTGTTTTTTTCTAATCTGTTTATAGTATAATATTTTATGTCTAGTTCACATATCCTTTTAGAATTTATGTTTGTATACAGTATGAGATTTTGGTCTAAATCTAATTTTATCTACTACTGTTCAATTTTTCTCATACCCATCATATTGGCAAAAATGACAAAAAAGGAAAATGATAAATGTTGGACAAGTTATGGGAAAATGGACACACTGATGCAATATTGATGGACTGGAACCAAGGATAGGCATAATCATTCAAAAAACAACTTGAAACTATGCACTAAAAAAGTTATTAAAGAGCACATGACCTTGGACCCAGCTATACCATTATCAGTACACAAGAGATCAGAGAAAGAGGGGAAAAGGTCCTATATGTATAAAAATATTTATAGTGTCTTTTATTGTGGTGAGGAAAAACTGGAAACTAAAATGATGGAATGTCTGAATAAATTTAATTATATGAATGAAATAGAATACTATTGTGCTGTAAGAAATGAGAGAATAAATTACTTTAAAGTTATATAGAAAGACATATTAATTGATGCAGAGTGAAGTAAGCTGAACCAGAAGACAATTTGTAGTATTCAATTTAATTAAGTAAATATTTATTAAGTGCCTACATTACGCTAGCTCGGGGGGGGGGGGGGGGTGGTACAAATTAAAAAGAGACAGTCCCTGTCCTCAAGGAACTTATAATCTAATTGGAGAAGACAAAACACAAAATGAAGCTTAAGAAAAGGGAGGGGAGAGCACCAGGGGATACTTGGAGTGGAGAATGTTGTTCCTTTGGGTCAAAGTCAGGCAGATATGTGGATGGAAAATGAAGTTATAAGTGAGATTGTGAGTTCTCTATAAAGGATGAATTTTTGGAGGAGTTTAGTGCTCTTACCTTCTCGCCATCAATCAGAGGGGAGAGGAAAATATGAATATTATAATGATATTATAAATACTATCATCTAATATTATAACAATAATTTCAAAGACTTTACTTTTATAACTGATGAATTTGTGTAATTATTATAATAATGTAAAGATAAACAATTTTGAAAGCTATAAGAACTATGATAAATAAAATTAGTATCCATAATTCCAGAAGAAAATCATACTATTTACCTCCTGACTAGAAGAGATAGATTTAAGGGTGTAGAATGTGACAGGCATGTATATGTAAGTATGTGCATATACACAATGTACACGACAGAGATTGCATGTAACATATATGCATACTTCTGGTGTATATATGTGACATATATGTACAAATATACACACATAGGTATACATATTTGTGCATACTTCTGTCATATTCTGTGCCCTAAATCTATGAGTATATTCATATGCATTATATATGTATGTATATACACACAAACATATATGTGTATGAATATATACTCACATGCACAACACAAATATGTAAAGACAATGAGGGAATTTGTTTTGCTTAATTATGTATATTTGTTTCAAGGAATCTTTCTTTTCTCTTTTTAACAGGGGGATAGTAAGGAGAGAAATCAATTTATGTTAACTAAAATAATTTAAAATAGAGAGAAGGAAGTGCTATAGTGTGGAATATTGTAAGCCCTTTCATATAAGGTCACCAAATTATTAGTCTTACTTTATTTAATTGTTCTACTTTGTTACAAAAGATTTCTCAAGGAACAGAGGTGATCAGTAAATGTCATGTAAAATAATGAACATCAATAAAAATTGAAAAAACATTACTAGATCAGGAGTCTGAACCATTGGCTATGATTTTGTTCAACTGACTGCTGCCCATTCGTTGACAGGGGCAATCAATGAGTAGCTTTAGCTTTCCAGTTTCTGAAAAGTAAAATGAATATCTTTTAAGTTGAAGGTGATGTTGACTGACCCATTTAGGCTATCTGTCCATATAAATGGGGAGACCCTATAGGGAAAGTCAGATCATTTAGAACCTTCAGCAACTCCCTACTGCCTCTGTATATGTATCAGCAGTGCAATATTCACAATGCCTATGGCAATTATAAATATGCTGATGTGGTTATTAATCACAAAATATACCAGGCTCTCTATATGGGGGATAAAGCTAGAACATTTATAAAAATACCAAATGACTGAGTCCCAACAGAAAGTCAAAGCCATCAGAGTAGCTATGAAATTGGCACAGGTAGATAAAGTAGAAAGCACCCACATTCTCAAGCCTTTAAAACAGAACAGGCTACCTCAGGCAAAAGTCTTCCTCTCCCCACTCACAGCAACTACTCACTGTCCAGGATGCATGCTCCTAGCAGCTCCGGCCCCTGGCAGTCCTCAGCAGTAGTCCTTAGCTGAAATTCTGGCTGGCTCAAAAAGGGGTTTGCGCCTCCACCTCCACCTTGGCACTACCACTACCACTGCTGCTACCTCTGCTGCTGTTGCTGCTGCTGCTGCTGCCACTGCCACTGCCAGTCATAGCAGAAACTCTAGCTTGGCTTCTGCTTCCTCTTGCCCCACCCCTTCCTGCTGTGTCAGCAAGTCCAGTGGGGCATGGAAGATCTTTAAATCCCACAACCCTTACAAGTATACAAAAATACAAACTCAACTTCATAATCAATAGCTCCCTGTTACATTGGGGATTAAATATATACTCCTGTTTGGCTTTTAAGTTTCTTTACAAACTGACCTCTTCATACCTTTTCATTCTCTCAGAATTACATGATTCAGTCATTCTGGATATTTGAGTGATGAGGGAAAAGTGACTGTTCCATGTTTTCTTTTAGAGCTACCACTCCCAGAAGTCCATGTGAAATTCAATAGATATCTGCAGACCCTGTTTAATAGGATGACAGTCCTATGGTGTGATGAGATCCAGTTTAGGAGACTTGTGTAAGAAATGAAGGGGGAAATGAGAGAAGAAACGGTGGCCAAGATCTGGATTTGACATCCTAATTACCTGATTGTTGTACTGGGGAACAACAATGTTCTCAACAACTTTCCCTAGTTCCCATGCCAGCACTTGAGTTGTGAGTGCTCCTCTGTAGAGTCTGTAGGGTCATGTTGAGTAGCCCTGTGCATGGAATGTTGCTGTTACTGCAGGTGGTAATCTAACCCTTTGCCAAAAGTGACTTGATAGGTATTCCCCATTCTGTGCCATAGAAGCACCTGGATAAGACCACAGTCATTAGTTAGAAGCTGAGACCAACATTCCCTTTGGGACATATAGGTCCACAGGGGGGAGCTTGGGCAAACAGATATGACCTCTTGCTATTTCATTAATCTGCTTATTATTTATTTTATATAATTAAATTAAAAAGAAAGTTTTATTGTCACCTTTTGATCTTATATTGAAGCTATTTCCATTAAAATTTTTTTCTTCCATTGAACTCCTTATATGAAAAATATGAAAAACATTAAAATCAACCCATACAACTGTGACTGACACCATATATCAGATTCTATAGCTGTAGCTCCCTTTCAACTGAGGTTGGGGATAGCGAGAAACAGAGATTTACAGTGGAAAGACCGCTGATTCTGGAGTCAAAAGATATGGATTTATACCCTGGCTTTGCCACTTCTCTTCTGTGTGACCTTGGACAAGTTGTGCCCCTTTTGCAGGGCTTGGTTTCCTTTTCAATAAAATGAGGGATCAGAGTTGACGATGACTAAGTTTCTTTTTGCTCTAAATTTATGACTTCATTAATTTAACATCCTATGAGATGTTTCAACTCTGGACTCAAGATTGTTCAATGCAATTAAGAAATTTTCCTTATAGCATTGTTTTAATTTACATTATTATACTCATTATGGGTATTATTCTCCAGCTTTTCACTTTTTTTCTGGATACTTCATATTTGTTCTTCTTTATGATGTAGTAATATTCAATTATATTCATAAACCATGGTTTGTTGAACATTCCTCCATTGATGGATGCTCACCTTCTAGCTAATCTTTTTATATGAAACTTTCATTCTCTGACCTTGTTAAGGCAGATGATCAGTTTTGGGATAAAAGGGTCAATGTGTATGAATAGTTTAGTGACTATTATTGTATAATTGCAAGATTTTCCAGAATGATCTAAAAAAAAAAAACAGCTCTACCCAGGGTTCAGTGCGCTTCTGTTTCCAGTTAACCAAGAATTAACCCATTTCATTTTTTATCATCTTTACTATTCTGAGAATAGGTAAAGCCACAGAATTGTTTTTATTTCAATTTCTGTTAGTGGTTTGAAACAATCTTTTATATGGTTTCTGATAACTTTCAAGTCTCTTGAAAATGGTACATGTCAATTGATAACATCTTTACTGGGGAATGACTCATGATTGCATACATTATATTTGTGTACATACATTTATATTTGTACATATATTTACATATTTGCATATATGTGTGTATGAATTACTTCTTTATTTTGAGCAGCAGACTTGTAGAAAATATAATTAATTCAAAGATTTCCTCCAAATTGGCCATTTCTCTTATTCTAGTCTATTTTACTCATTTTTAATTTTTTAAAAAAAACATTTACTTTCTCTTTGTGATATCCATTGCTTGGCTGGCCTTTAAATCTTCCCCACTAACAGATATAATTATGAAGGAGAACTTCTGCCATTTTCTGTTTTTTCAAACGATATGATCTTTTATACACACATCTAAAAGCTAGGAGATTATCATAGCATATGGTTTAAGATTTTGGTCTAAATTTAATTTTTGACATATTGTCTTTACATTTTCCCAGTAATTCTTATAGGGCAGAGGATCTTTGTTTTGGGGTTTAACAGACAATGAGGTAGTATATCTGAGTGATTCTGGGGTCAGACTTATCTAGCCAGTTCCACTCATCGAGTCTTATATTCTTTAACTAGTACAAAATAGTTTTACTGACTATTCCTTTATAATATATTTTGAGGTCTTACAATAGTATCCTCCCACATTTGTTTTATTTCATTATTTTCCTCAATGTTTTAGACAGTTTTTTTTCCTCAAAACTGATTTTAATATTATTTCTTTTAGTTCTATAACAAATTCTTGGCTGTTGGATTGGTTTAAAAGTAAATTAATTTAGGTAGCATGTCATCTTATAATATTTGTGTAGGCTAACCATGAACAAAAAATTTTCTTGTCGTCTTCCATGATTTCTATAAAGAGCATTTTATAGATATATTTTTTACATCTTTGGTATGTCTTAATAGGTAAATTTTCAGAAATATTTTGATATTCCTGATTATTTAAAAAATTAATTTCTCTTTCTATCATTAGGTCTTGCTTTCTGTTAGTAATATTTGGAAATATTAATTATTTTTGGATGGATTTTATATCCTAATACATCCCTGAAGTTATTTCTCTATTTCTTCACTGTTTTATGGGGTTTTCTAGGTTTTTTTTTTCTATTTTGTCATCTGGAAAAGAGGATAGCTTTGTGTCCTCATTATTCTTTATGTTTTTAATATAATTATCTTCCCTTATTGCTATAATTATAATTATGTCTAATAGCAATGGTGAAAGTAGGCTTCCTTGTTTTACTCCAGTACTTACTGTGAAGGTTTCTAGTATTTCACCATTAGAGATGATATTACTATCTTTCAGAATTTATCATGTCTCTATATGTGTGTATAAATACACATATATATCTATTGCATATATACATTGCATGCATATGTACATATATGAACACTTTATATTTAGGATTTTTCATAACTGCTTCAAAAATTTTTTAAATAAATGAGCAAATAAACTTTGTCACAGGTTTTTAAAAACTACTGAAACAACTATGGTGTTTTTGTTACTTATGATTGCACTATCTTGGGTTTTTTTCCTCTGATGTTGAATCATCATTATATCCCTATTACAAATCCAACTTAGTCATAAGGTACATTTTTGTATATATTGCTATAGCTTCTTTGCTAGAATTTTATTTACTACTTCACCAATATTTGTGAGTAGTTTTGGCCTATACTTTCCATGCTTTATCTGATTTCTGGACCAGGACCATCCTTATCTTATAAGATAATCTTGGTACAAAGTTTTTTTTAACTTAATTTTTGTTAATAGATGTTTGCAAAGGAGATATTAATTCCTTTTAAAATATTTTTCATAATTTTCTCATAAATCATCCTGAACCAGGCCTTTCTTCGATAATTAAAAAAAGTCAATATATTACTTTATCTGAAATGTGGTTATTTAATATCTCTATTTCTTTTTTTTATGAGTTTTATATTTTAGGTAATCATCCATTTTCTTTCAGGTTTCATTTCTGCTAGCAAATAATTGCCTAGGGAAATTTGTGTGTGTGTGTGTATACTTTGTTTTAAATTCATTTTTTATTTTGCTAATTAGATTTTCATCATGTTTTGGAGTCTGGGGGGTTGGGGGGGGAAGAAGAGAAGGCAAGGCAACTGGGGTTAAGTGACTTGCCCAAGGTCACACAGCCAGTAAGTGTGGCAAGTGTCTGAGGCCAGATTTGAACTCAGGTCCTCTTGACTCCAGGGCAGGTGCCACCTAGCTGCCCCTTTGTTCATGTTTTTAAACAAAAATTGAGCTAGATAATGGTTTATAAATGTTCTTTATCTTAGTTTTATTATTCTGACCATATTTTTGGTTTTTATTTGTGTATTACATATATATTCTTTAGTGTTACTTGAGAGCTATGCAATTTATTGTGGTTCAGTTATTTTAGTCATGTCCAATTCTTTATGACCCCATTTTCTGGATTTTCTTGATAAAGATACTAGAATGGTTTTCCATTTCCTTCTCCAGCTCATTTTACAGATTAGGAACAGAGGCAAACAGGGTTAAGTGGTTTGCTCAGCTAGCTTTAAGTATCTGAGGTCAAATGTGAACTCAGGAAGATGAGTCTTCCTAACTTCAGTCCCAGCACTCTATTCACTGGGCCACCTAGCTGCCCTACAATAGAGGTAATTTGCCACTTTATTATTTAATCTATTATTATTATTTATTCATTAGTTTGATATTTTTAAATTGTGTGCTTAATTCATCAATTCCATCCCACACAAGATTTCTTGAAATGTGTAACATGAGATAACCTTGTTAGGCAATATTCTGATCACTAATATCAGTGGTGAAATAAAACATGGAGTTCTCTTTTATGCTTGCCAAAGGTGTTGAATGCTATTATGGAAGAGACCCAATGTATAGTCAAAATTAAAGAGGGGTTAGCTGCATAGAATAAGATACTCTGAATGTTTTTGTTGGTAAATGATATAGTATTCATTGAAACAAGTCCCACAATATTGGAGAGCCTGCTGCATTACATCCATAAAGAATATGGTTGATCCATTCATGAGGAAAAACAACAAAACAAAGTTTAAAAGTGCATTTAGATGGGGGCAGCTAAGTGGTGCAGTGAGTAAAGCGCCAGCCCCAGAGTCAGGAGGATCCAAGTTTGGTTCTGGCATCAGCCACTTAACACCCATACAAAAAAACTAGCCGTGTAACCTTGGGAAAGTTACTTAACCACAATTGCCCTCTAAAAGGTAAAAAAAAGTGCATTTAGAATGCATGTATCTAAATTATAAGTTACAATTAGATTGACAACCTATGGCTCTCATACATTGATTATCTTTTTATTAGACAGACAATATAAATGGATGATGTGCTGGGGCCAGAATTGAGTAAGAAGTAAGTGAGCTGATTTGTCTATGGGAGATTGCAGAGTTCCTTTAATTATTCTCAAATTTTTCTCTGAAACAAAGGCCCATCTTTAAAAAAACAATATTACACACACACACACACACACACACACACACACACACACACGTTCAGCTTTGCAAGTATATCATTCTGGGCTGCATCCCCACGGCCATCACTTTTTGGGGATATGGCATTCCTTTATCTTCTTTTCTTCTAGATAAGGCACAGTCATGCACTATTCAATTCTATTTTCTTTGTTAGCTAAAAACCCTTTCTCTTGTTTGTTTGAAATGTCTGTTTATTGAATTCTGAAGGTATATTTCCACATCCTTTGGTGACTGAAGTTTGGAGTTTTTATGTCAGTGATCTGTGGATTCTATCAATTAACACTTTGCTCTCTGTTTTAAATGATTATGGGTAATGTTCCATATTATTGCATGCAGCATTGTATCTAGGCTTTTTACTTCATGCTTTGTTTTTCTGAGAAACCTATGATTCTCAAATTACCTCTGCACATTCTATTTTTAAGGTCAATTGCTTTAACTTGTAGTGAATGCATGTGATCTTCCAATGAGGCTGTTATTTGGCTCTTTTTTGCTTAAGATACCACCAGAGTACACACACAGACACATACACACACGTTTTCATGTGCATAAAAACATAGATATGCATATATATACACACATATATATATGCTTTAATTCGATACCAAGTATTCTGTTTCTTATAACCCCTACTTAAATATTCCATCATTTGTTCTTAAATGCCTGCATTTCTTAATGAGTTCTCTTTTTCAAGAGCTCTGATTTCTGCTGCAATTTCAATTCTAATTTCTATTCTTATTTTCTCTTTTAATTTTTCCCATTATTCTATTGAACCCTTCCAAAATTATTGTTACATTATTTCTTAACTCTTTCTAGTCATTTTCCATCATAGAAAAATATTTTATTATTAACTTTTTTGGTCTCTCTGGTCATTTTTCTACTTTTTTTGAGTATCCCTGCTATTTTTATTATTATTCTTCGGAAGCTTGGTTCCTCCCTAAGTTTTCTCTGTTCATCTTCTTAACTTGCTTAATATTATATCAGGCTATTTGGCCTTTCCCTCAACCAGTCTCTGCTCTATCTTCTGTCCAGACCACTAAGACTGAATGGTTGCAAAACCTTTCTTGAGTTGAGTGTGATTCCCTGAAACATGGAATCTTCATGGTGGATGTAGTTGCAGTGTCCTTTGTAAGGCCCTATGGGCAAAAAAAAATGTTTCTTTTTGTTTTTATCCTTAAAAATTGCCTCAGTTCGGGACACGTGGTAAGTACTTAATAAATGTTTGTTGAAATGATTCCTTAATGCCCTGTCCCACCTCCCACCCCCATTTCCTAAGGCAAAGTAGATCACCTCTGTCCTCCTGGGTCTTTTTTCCTCATGAAGTGATTTCCTCCCTGATGATGACTGGGCTAGTTGTGTGTAATATTCTCCTCTCCCTTCTTAGGGGTAAGTGAGTAGAGTGAGATCAGTTGCTTCCAAGAGTGGAGTGGTAGAATTCATCTGAGCCAAACCTTGAAATTGGTCCATCATTCAGGGTGCCAGAAAGGCTGATGGCATGGATTCTTCAGAGACATCTGTTTTTATTTCAAGAGAAGTTTCTGTTGTGTGGAGAGGTTCCCACTCTTCTCTTCTGCTGTAATTTTAATTGTGATGCATTGTGTGCATTCCTTGTTGACTTGAGGTGAAGATAAGAATATAAGAGTAAGAACTAGCTCATATAACCATTTTCTATCAACTGATTTTACATGGTTTCAAGTAAATGACCTTTGCTTTATTATCACATTGTGTGATTCATTTTGGCTTTGTGAAAGATTCAATAGTCACAGGGGTTTGTGAACTATAGATACAGATAGATGATAAATTCTTAAATACTATGGGCTTTAAAGCAGTCAACAGAGTGTCAAATTTGGGAGCCATAGTTCTATAAGCCTAATGACTCAAGGCTTTTTATCTTCAGTTTTTGCCCCAGTGTTTTATATCATGTTACCAACACCTCAATCTCTTCCTTTGACCATATCACAAATATTTTTCAAATGTAAAGTGTTTATCTACTCAACCCTGATGCTGTTAATTAATATATTTCTTAAAATATATATGCATTTATGTATATTTATGTTAGCTACAAGTCTACCAATAGCATTACTTTTTTCTTTTTTACATAACAACTTGGATGGTAATATTATTATAAATAGTAACTACAAATGAGATTTGGATGCAATACCGAAATGTTTTTGTGATACAAATCAAGATGACTGCAAATAGTAATTTCACAGTTTCCATATATGGAAATTCACAGTTCTAGGTGCAATATTTCTGCTTCTTGGGTTCAAACTAGTAGGCAGAACAATGTTAATTCACACAACTTGGAAAAAAATCAATGTGTTTAGTTAGGGTAGTATTCCTCAAATGTTAAATGGAAGTCATATCACTGAATATAAGCAATAGAAAATGTGTGATGTGTCTTGTGTTAGACAGCCCCAGAGATCTGTGGGATATCCATATAATGATCTATGGAATAAATGACTTTTTTGCATACTCCCCAACCAGAAGACAGGATAAAGAATATACTCATAGTGCAGCCCCACTGTGCCTGGCCCAGTGGCCTGGATTCATAGAAATTTCATAGCGTCTTAGGGTTGGAAAATTACCTTGCAGTTCCTCTATTCCAACCTTCAAAGGTAAGAATCCCTCCTAAAATACTCATGTTGCCTAACTTCTAACTGGATGTTCCAAAGGAATAGATCTCACTACCATATGAGGTTGATCATTTCATAATAGGCTGACTTGGTAGGAAATTTTTTTTTTTCTTACAGTGATGATCATATCTTCACATCCACTAGATCTACTTATATCCTCTAGAATAAGGGTTTTTAATCTGGGGTCTAAGGATTTTGATACAGTTTTTTAGCTGTATTAAAATATAATTAATTTCCTTTGTATTTTCCTATGTATTTTATTTTGAACATTTAAAAACATTCTGAGAAAGTGTTCATAGATTTCACTGAGCTTCTAAAGGGGACCACAACACAAAAGGTTATGAATACCTACTTTAGAACAAAGAGAATGAGTCTATTATCTCTTCCACATAATAGTTCTTCAGATATAGCTATTATGTTCCTTCTTAGGGAATTTTTTTCTTTTGGCTGAATGTCTAATCAACCAATTCTCATATGAAATGTTTTCTAGGCTGCTCATGATCTTGGTTGCCCCCTTTTAGTCTCCCTTCTGTTCTCCCTAATTTCAGACATAGTACTCTAAGCTCTATAAGTCATATATCCCTAATGATGATTTTCCTTGTAGTGTATGTTAACGTCCAGCATTTACTCCTTTCTTGCTCTTACCTTGTCTTATCTCTTTCAAGAAAGATGTCATTATATGGTGATTGATACATTTATCAAATTGTGATTATTCTATATAGGCCATTAGAATGTTTCTAAAAGCATTCTATCTGATTTATATATTTACATGGCACAGGGAAATTAGTGTACATTGATCATTAAAATGAGTACCATGTTTAATATGTCATTAAATAATTATATATCTCATTTGGATATCTTTTTGGTCAATTTCCCAGTCAAAAATTATTCCTCATATTCTCTCTTCCTTATTCTACTTCATTTTTCAAACAGCTGTCTCATTATTGGCTATGAGTATGCCTAGCCAAGTCACTTTTTGCATGTACAAATACTATTCGGGGAGGAAGGAGGAGTGAGGGCAACACTTTTGGTCTGCAGAATATCTGTTTGAAACTCAATTCTTAGAAACACAACCTAAGAGATGGCATATATACTATCTATTTACCTATCTGTCTATCTAGTTATACATGAATCACATGCATTGTCATAGTACCAAGGGCAAATTTTAATTTTCATATTTTCAAATAGTATCTCATTTCAGGACATATTGGTAAAATGGTGAACAAGCACAATAATCCTAATAATGCAGTCAAAATTTCAGACTTCTGAGACTGCCCTATTTAAGTCTTCCAGCTCTTCCACGAACCTTTACTTAAAACCTTTATGCCCAAGTCAAACATGTGCATCTTTTTCCTTAGATCTTGACTAGCCCTGTGTTTTTCTTCGAGCTATTTTGTATCATAGTTATGTATTGTATTGCTGTCATCTTTCTGACTAGTCTAGGTTCTAAGTTCTACAAGGGTCACCTCTTTTTAGATATTCTTGACTGTCTAAAACCATGTTCTACACATCTTTTTTAGGGGTGTAGTTGATTTCATTAGTGTAGAGAACATGCAGTGAGGAATCTCCCTTTACCAATAAAGATCATCAATTGTTCTTCAATTTATAGTTTTAGATAATTACTTAAAAGTACTGAGAGGTTCAGTGACTTTCTTAGGATTTCTACTGAAATATCTGTGAGGTGGGGTATTTACTTATACCATGCTGACTCTCATCTTGAGCATAGTAGATGTTTAATTAATGTTCGTTGAATGGAATTGAATATTTTTGCATGAATGATCCTGATTGGTTGATTATTCACCACATAATGAATTGGCAACCTTCTACTTCATTTGGTACTGTGACAACCTGGCTGTAGTTGATCTCTCTTTTCTCTCACTGGTGGTATTTACAGTTATATAATGTAACCTTCTCGTAGGAAATGGTAAGCTAAGAAGAAATATAGTCTATGTTAAGCATCAGTTTTATGATCTATGAAACACTTCAGACAGGTAGTTGATTAAATGCCCTGGATGTCCATAGACAGTAAAATAGCACTTGTATAGCCCTAGGACATACACTGAATGTCTTACCACTTCTGCCAATCTATTGAAAATAATGAACCTGCTCTAAAAGTCAGACCCCTGGGTATGCTGGAAGGCATGATTCTCAAGGGTTAAATTTTCAAATGAATGCTGGAATATATACAGACTCCAACAACAAATCTATGAATTTACACCATATATGGATGCATTCTGCTTTTCAAAAAGGTGAAACTGGGCTGATAGGATGTCAAACACTACTCTTTGAACAGGGCAGAAGGCAGAGACTCATCTTTTCAACTGTGTGCTGTAAGCCTGAAGGAAGCACAGCTATGCCCTTGGAGCCTTCCAAGGATAGGAGAGCCAGATTGAATAATCAGTCTGCAGAAATTGAACACCTAACAACTTACAAGGCAAAGGTACGTGAAAACTGGAGTTACCGTGTGATGATGCAAATGAGGGGCAAAATGGTACAAATTCCTATTTCCCAGAAGGTGTAATTAGGAAAGGGAGGTAAAACACACACACACACACACACACACACACACACACACACTCCCTGGAACTGCAAAGCATATGCATACACAGATGTATATGACTACCCCAGGTAGAGGTTTAGCAGCTTAAAAGATGCTGGTAATTTTCTCCCATTCCCCTACATTTAATTTAAAAGTTTGCCCAAGATTCTGTCAATAACACTAACAATAAACTATGAAACAGACACCACACAATACTAATGCAGACATCGTAAACCCATGCACCCCAGGCACTTAAAGCATCAGAGACAAAATTAATCTAAGCCAAATATAAGGAGTAGATGTAATAATCAGTCTCCTATAATGAACACAAATCCTCCAACTAATTCAAATGAACTATTTGATGTCCCATTCATTAGGGACACTGGTCTTTTCTAAGTGATATGTTTCAGTAATATGAATATATTATCCTCTAATTCCATGTGTTGTTCTAGTGTTGTGTGGTTAGTCAATATATTACTTATGAACGTGCAAATAAATAGAAAATGTGTTTGGGAGCAGCTGGAATAATAATGTTGACATTTATAGCTTACAAAGCACTTTATGTACATTATGTCATTTGGACTTCAGAACAGCCCCATGAGGTCAATTGTGAAAATACTGTTACCCCCATTTTACAGAAAAACTGAATCTCAGAGGGATTTGGTAATTTGTTGTCATTTGGACCTCACAATAGACCTGAGAGCTTTATAGTGTAAGTATTGCTACTCCCATTTTGCAGATTAGAAACTGAGTCCCAGAGGCATTTGATGGCTGTAAATATAAAATGACAGAGCTTATTCTCATATCCATGTGTTCTGAGTTAAATTAAGCATTGTTTTTTTTTTTTTAAGCAATCAGGGTTAAGTAACTTGCTCCAGGTTACATTCCAGTTATTTCTGGGTGTGGTGCTGAGTGTCTGAGCCCAGGATTTGATCTCCAGGTTGTCCCAACACTGGAGCCGGTGCTCTTACTCGCTGAGCCACCTGGCCGCCCCCAAGCAATTGGGGTTAAGTAACTTGCTCAAGGTTACACGGCCAGGTGTTTCTGGGTGGGTGCTAAGTGTCTGAGCCCGGGATTCGATCTCCAGGTCGTTCTGACACTGGAGCCGGTGCTCTTACTCACTGTGCTACCTGGCCGCCCCTTAAGCATTGTTTATATTTTTTGTTTTTTTCCCCCTTATGATAGAATCCCTACCCTATATATTATTATACTTACCAATATGCCTGGAAGTTGGTTAACTCTTTCTAACTTTTATAGAGAATTGGCCTTGCATTTTTTTTTTGTAGCGATACAAGCCTAAGAATCTTTCTAAATAGTTTTCTCATGTATAGAAGCTAAAGATGTTTGGGCTATTTTATGAGTCTGCATTAGCCTATAAAACTCTTAATTTCACATGGTGGTATTGGTGTGATGGACTTATCTTTCTTTGGTCCTGGTTAAGTTGCCTCCTGTTTGCTTCATGCTGGATGATGGTTTTCCTATTTATATGCTTTGCTAATTAAAATAACAAATCTTCATAGCTGTCTTCTTGGGATTCCTCCTTATCATTCTAAACTAATTAAATTGGAAGGAAAAAAAAAGTCCACAACAACCCAATAGCAAATCTTCAAGCATCAACTATATTTAGTATCCTTTATAAAATAAATATATTTTACTTCTCTTTTCTTCATAGTTAATCTACTGCTTCTTAAGACATTCAATCCTTTCCCTTTTTTATTATATAATAAAAGAATCTCTTGTGCTTTTTCTTCCTAGAAGGCAAGAAGAACAAATATAGGCAAATATAGAACATCCCATTGAAACTTATCAACCCCCAATCTGATATCAGATTGGCTTTACTAAGTCTAGGAGCTCATCAGTTGTAAGACAACGTAATAGCAACTCTTTTACTCAGCAGACTACCTCAATGGCTTACCAATGATTTTAAAAAATCATCATGTCTGGAAATGAGATTCTAGATAGAAGGGTTTATAAAGGCTTCTCTTCAAATAGGCCAAGTGCAGCTGTAGCCTATATTTCCAAAGACTGTTGAGAGCTTCTAGTAGGAGACTAAACTTTCTGTCTGATAAAGGTATGAGCCATGTCATAGTTAATCCTTGCACTAATAATAACACAGGAAATGTTTTACACATGTTAAATACTTACTAGTTTGGGGTTGAATGAAATGAGGCAAAGAGCCTTCTCTTGGTAAAGATGAGGAACTTCCTCCCCTGGGCGTCTTCGACCACTAGCTATCTCATCTTTCTAAGTTAGTTTGTGCGGTCTTGAATGCTTTCGAAATTCCTACTTATTTTCTAATCCTTTGAAATTTGGGAACCCTGCAGACTTAATCACAAAAATATTCACCTTATAAATAATATACACATACATGTGTGTATATATGTATATATGCACACACATGTATGTGTATACATATGCATATTCATATATATACACATATATAATTCCAAGAGAAAGAGATGAGGTTAATTCTATCATCTGATGTTTTATTAAAAAGAATATCTATATACTTGAATTTATATACTCCACTTGAAATGTATCTTAATTTATAATATATTCTCTTATATAAGTGTGCTTTATGAATATTCTAATTTAACTAGACTGAGTTACCATTTCCTTCAGTTTTATTACTGAACCATTTAAGAAAAAATATATCAAATAAGAAAAAATAAAACCTAACTGCATAATTTGAGATTAAGTAGATTCATTGCAGAATTTAAAATTCAATGAACAACGAATTTAAAAAAAAATTATAAAATTTGTTCTGTGAAGCACTTGAGAGAAGCATCCATTAAGGAGTTAATTTTCAAGAAAGCCAATGCCAAGAGTGTCCATATGTCATATGCCTTAAAAGATTCATTGATTTGGGTGCTTCTTCCACCAACAAATGAGTGAGTGAATGAAACAGGATTTATAAGAACTCTACTGACCAACCCAGATGACAATTCTTCCATTTAGTAGTCTACCTCTATGACTTACAATTTATTTATGGATTTTTTTAATCATCATGTTTAAAATGAAGTTCTTTGGATTTAACAAAACTGGTCCTCAGTTTACAGAAACACAGGCTGTTTGTCACTAGGTTCTGAACTCCAAGTCTTTCTAGTTTAATGAGAGCTTTCAAAGTTGGCATTCCACTAGAAAGCCTTAGAGAATTAAAGGTACCTGCATATCAAAGTAGAATAATGGAGAAGGGAGAAATTACATGATTAGAATGTACCATATCAATATGAGATGAGTAATTTGATGGATAGAGATCAATTTTAACAACCTTGGGGCAGGGATTGTGAAAATAAATGAAAAATGGCATGGTTGTTTCCATTTATGTATTTAGCCAAGAACAACAGAATAAGGGCCAGTTTGGGGTCATTGTTGGTTCAAGTCTAGTACAATCCCACGCTGATTCTTGCTTAAGCGCCTTTCGGAAAATAGATCTTCATTAGCAGCCTTTCCTCTCTTAAGGAATTCTTATTCGTCTGAGGTAGAAGGGGGCATGGGTATGTGGTAAATAGAGAGAATCACATTTTAGTTCATGTTCCTTAAGATAATCCATTCTGCACTCATTAGAATAGGATTTCTTAATCATTCTTTATGTCATGGATCCCTTTGGTAGATTTGTGAAGCTGCTTCTCTGTAGAGTATTTTAAAATTTATAAAATAAAATGTAGAGTAAATAGAGGAAACCAATTATATTGAAATACAGATAGCAACTTTTTCATTGACTCCAGGTTGAGCATGTCTATATAAGAAGGTCTCTTGAGTAGACTCATTTGCTAGTTCACAAAGGCCTTTGGGAGACTTGGAATATACTTCAAACAGCTGAACTAAGCAAGGACAAGATCTCTCAGCCTTTGGTCTTAGGGCTAACTGGCATGCTCTTGAATGCCAATGAGTTCTAGCTTTAAATGAAGGGGCACTGAAATGTTCTAGCACAGGATAACTTGGCAGATATGTCACTGATGTTTACTAGCTAACATTCAACCCACGGAAATAACCTGAAATCAAATATATTCTTGAAACAAGTAGCCTAAGTTAGTCTCTATTCCTACTTCATTTTAACTGCAGCAGACTGAATTAAACACATTTATTAAGGAATATTAGTCTCTAAAAACACTGATATTGAAGCTCACCTCAAGAGAAATATAAAGGCACATGGTGGGTGTGAGCTATCTGTGATACACTGGAAACAAAGAATTACACAGGAGAATTAATGTAAAGAATATATATCATTAAACAAAAATATTACTGGGCAAAAGACGACCAAGGAAAACCCAGATGTGCCACTGTTATCAACAGCAGATAAAGAAAATGAGATGTAGGATGTCAGAAGATGGGGTGAATGCTCTATGCCAGATTTATAAGAGACAGGATGGATAGTCACGGATAAGATTCAGAGCTGCTTCACTGGATGGAATGCCCTTGTCTACAATATCATGGCTCTATGGAAGTCCTGAACTGTGTTGTTTACAGGGTAAGGCACAACCCACCATAACACTACTGGAAATAGAAGCACTAAATCATGGTCCAACTTTGAACTGATATGGAGATACAAATATTCTTTTTTGCATTTTATTTTTTTCCAATTACATGTAAAGATAGTTTTCAACATTCACTTTTACAAGATTTTTATTTCCATTTTTTTCTCACTCCCTCCCCCTGCCCTTTCCCAAGACAGCAAGCAATCTGATAAAGGCTATACATGTACAATCATATTAAACATATTTCCAAATTAGTCATGTTGTGAAAGAAGAATCAGAACACAAAGGAAAAAACATGAGAAAGGGAAAAAAAGGAAAATAGCATGCTTCGATCTGCATTCAGACTCCATGGTTCTTTCACTGGATGTGGATAGAATTTTCTTTTGTGAGTCTTTTGGAATTGTCTTAGATCAATATATCGCTGAGAAGAGTTAAGTCTATCAAAGCTGATTATCATACAATGTTGCTGTTACTGGAGAAACATATTCTTATCTCATGGGAGGTGATTCTGTGAGGAAGACCTATAGATTCCTCGACAAAATGATCATAACTTTCTCAAGCACTAACTTCCATCTTCCCTTAACAAGTATTTGTTGAATGAGTGAAAAATAATTTATCTATAACGAGTTAGCTGAAGTCTTCCTGAATGAAGGGGCCATGATGACCTCTGTGGTTTGTGATTTTATTTAAATTTGTCTTTCTATATTGCATATATTTTCTTTAGAATTTCAGGCTTGTCTCATAGACCTTCATTTAAGTGTTCATCCTTTATTTGGACTTGATTTTGATGTGCTATAAGCAATTATCTTCCCCAGAACCCAATATTTCTTCATAATTATAGGTACTGTACTATATATTGTTGATTTAATAGTATGTTTCTCAAGAACTACTGTCATCTTTTAAGAATTAGCAATTCTACTTCAGCAATGGCCCACTGGGCCCATTTCTTGTCTCACTCAGTGCCTGAAGGAGATCAGCTGAGCAAAGATGAGCACAGAGTGAGGTGAGAAACAGTCCCACTGAGATTTGTTTCATCATATGAAAGGTTTTTTTTTCAATAGACAAATCCTAAATGCTACAGGACCAACCAAGTGTGAGATATATCTAAGAGCAGGTCCTCCATTGATTGGGAGGGGAGGGAGGAAGCATGTAAGTAGATTTACTTAGCCAAGGAAATGAAGTGGCACTTCTTTGTTTTTAGTTTTAAAACCCAGATTTATAGTGATTCTTTTAACCCTCATAAATTAAGAAAGATTGGATTAGTGCTTAAAATGAACCCTCCTCTACACCCCCAACAAGGTACCATCAGGTGTCATAGAAAACAGAAAGAGCAAAGAAACAGTTTTCCAAAGAATTTTAAGGTTTAATATCCAGATGTGCACCCTCCCCTTACCTCCTGCCCAGGTGTTGGCTTATCAAAACAAGTCTCAACTTTAGAAATGAGTAGCCAGTCAGGATTAGCAATAGGACTTAAAGCTGAAAGGGAGTTTAAAGATAATTTCCTTTGCAAGGGATACCTTTCTGGTACAATTGACAAAGCAACGGATTTTATGTCAGAGTAACTGTGACCAAATCCTGGTTCTACGATTTGCTACTTGGGTGACACTGAGAAGATCACTTTTCTGGGTCTCTTTTTCTAGTTATCAATGTGTGCATGCATGCATGTGTTTGTGTGTTGTTTCTTCATAGTTATTTGAATGTTGTCTATACCATTAGATTGTGAAGTCCTTGAGTTCAAGGATTTTGGAGGCATTTTTTTGTAATGCTTCCACTTAGCACAGTACTTGGCATATAGTAGGTGTTTAGTAAGCACTTGTTGACTTAACTTGACTTTTAGTCCTATCCTTTTATTTTAAAGATGAAGAAACTGAGACTTGGAGAGAATAAGTGACTTGCCCAAGGTTTCATAGTACCACAGCAGGAGTTTGAACATAGCCCTCCATCTTCCCTTTTGTTACCAAACTCAAATGGAGAGAGAGACAGGCAGACAGACAGAGACATAGAGAGACAGAGAAAGAGAGACAGAGAGAGGGAAAAAAGGAAGGAAGGAAGGAAGGAAGGAAGGAAGGAAGGAAGGAAGGAAGGAAGGAAGGAAGGAAGGAAGGAAGGAGGGAGGAAGGGAGGGAGGAAGGATAGGAAAGAGAAAAGGAGAAAGGGAGGGAGGGATGAAGAAAGAAAGGCCATTTATGTTACTCCTCAGCCTCCTATAATCTGGATTCTAGCTATGCCATTCAACTGAAACCACTCTCTACAAGATTACCAATGATTTCTTAATTACGAAATTTCATGACTAGTTCTCAATTTTAATATTTCTTAATTTCCCTGAAGCTATTGATACTGTTGATCACCCTTCCTTGTGGATTTTCTTGCCTTTGCTTCCATGAAATTCTTCCCTCTTAGTTCTCTTACTTGTCTGACAGCTCCTTCTCAGTATTCTTTGCTAGGTCATTGTCCATATCCTTTCATTAACCATAGATTAACCTCAAGGTTCAGTTGCCATTCTAGTTCAGACCCTCACTACTTCTTGCTCTAACTACTGAATTAGGCTTCTAATTGGATTTTCTTCTAGCCTTTCCCCTCTCTGCGCATATTTTCCCCATACTCTGCAAATCTTTCAAAATAATCTTGAATTTAAAACCTTTAAATCTTGATAAGTCAAAGGATCATGGATTCAGACTCAGAAGTATTCTTATAGGTCATATCATGCAACCATCTTTTTTTAGACTGAGGAGACTGCGGCCCATAAAGTTTTGATGATTTGACTGAGGTCACACAGGTAGTAAAGTTTAAGATCCAGGATTTGAATCCAGATCCTCTGATGCCCAAACCACTTCTCTTTCTACTATATTGTGCTACTTTCCTAAATCAGTACTCATCTTCTGATGATATAACCTTCATGCAACCAGGATGTCCTCAAAGATACCATGAACCACTGAAAGATAGCTATAGTTTCAGGAGTAGCTGAGATCTATCAATAACATTTTTTATTGCCATATACTGAAACTTTTTCTAAGGGATTCTTGAATACTACAGGATGTTGAGAGGTTCAAAAGAGATAATGGATCTAAAGCACTATGTACATCTTAAAGCACTGTATAAATATTAGCTGATGCTAAACTGAAAACCAGAGATATTCAATGATTTGCCCAAGATCACACAGCTTTCAAGTCAGAATCCAATTCCTGGTACTCTGACTCTGAATCCAGGCCTCTTTCCTTTACAAAGTATTGTTCTCACAACAGGGAGAGAGAGCAAGTATTTCTTGTTCTACTTCCAAATGAAATAAAAATAAAAACAAAACAAAACAAAACAAAAAACCTAAACTGATTGTTGAGGAATGTTAAATCATATGTCCGTGGGTCACATAGCTGGTAAGTGATAAACATGGAAATCTAACCCAGGTACCCTGGTTCCAGGTTCAATGAGCTTTCTGTTGGCCTTGCCTCTCTCAGTTGTGATGAGCATTTACACTAGTTCTATTTGGTCCCAGAGAGTAGAACCAGGGAGTATAGAGGAAAATTTAGGTTTGATGCCAAGAAAATCTTCCATACAATTGTAGTGGTCCAGATGTGGAATGGCTTCCCTTCAAGAGGTGATGGGGTCTTCTCCTTGAAGTCTTCAAGCTGAGGCTGAATAATAACTTATAGAGTAAGTTATAGTGTATATTCCTTTTGTGTCTGGACTGGACTAGATGGCTTGTGAGGTCCCTTACAACTCTCAAATTCTGTGATTCTCTGAAAAGAGCAGAGAAGCCAAAGTATTGCTCAAGAAAGGCTCCTTTGATTGAAGAGGACACAGGCCAAGGAAAAACTGAACCCCACCTTATCCTCAATCACAAGATTGGCCTACTAGAAAGCCAAGACATCAGTAAGTCTCACTGACATGGGGAGGCAGAGATTGAGTGGCAGTTACAAAGGCATCATTCAGCAGGCAAGACAAAGAAATCAAGGCAGAAACAGAGATAAACCCAGTAACAAAGAGCTCTACCTGTTCACCAAGGGGCAAGTCATATATATGTTCAGCTCCTTCCTTTATAAAGCACCGACTGTGCTGGGTATTGTGCCAAGAACTGGAGGTACAAATAAAGGTAAAAACAAAACAAGACAATAATAACAGTAAGCCCCTGCTCTCAAGGAGCTAATTGAGGAAACGACTTGTAAAAAACTATGCACAAACAAGATTTCTGTAGGATAGATAGATCTCAGGGGAAGTTACTAAAATTAAGGTGGATCAGAAAAGGCTTATGTAAGAAGGTGAAATTTTTTCTAAGGTTTGAACTCAACCAGGGAGGCTAGGAGACAAAGAGTAGGCAGGGTAAAATTCCAGGCATGGGTGACAGCCAGTGAAAATACCCATAATCAGGAGAAGGAGAGTCTTCTGCTGAAGAATGGCAAGAAGACCAGCATCACTGGATTGTAGATTACATAGAGGAAGTAAAGTGTAAGAAGACTGGGAAGGTAAAGTGTGGGGTAGATTATGAAGAGTTTTTTTAAAAGAGAGAGAGAAGGGGAAGGCCTGGCAGCGGCGGACGCAGGCCGGGAAGGCGAGGTGGCTACGGCGCGGCGGCGCGGCAGGCACAGCGGTCTGTGCGGGAAGGCGTGGCGCGGCTGGCGGACGCAGGCCTGGAAGGGGCCTGATCAACTTGGAGGGCAAGTCTTCCCACCAACCAAAAGGTTCACTACCAGGCCTATCATCAAAGGGCTGGGACTGGAAAGAGCAAGGTAAAAAGCAAATACAGGGGCCCCTATACTGGACAACAAACACTCCTGGGGCTACCACTTCATAGCCCAGAAATCTTAAAAAAAAAAAAAAGCCCCTTTCAGGACCTCCAAAGACAAGGGTGACAGAGTGAACTCCACTTGCTCCAAACCCCCCCTCTGACCCTGAAAATATAGTATCTCTTGCCCCAGGGCAAAACCCTCTACAGTAAAGGCTTGGGATCCTAGAGGAAGGGCGTGGCTAGGACACTGCCTCAAAATGGGTAGAAAGCAGACTACAAAGAAAAAGACTCTGGAGTCCTACTATCCTCAGAGGGAGGAACCAACCTTAGAGGGAGACAATGTGGACTCCACACCCACAGCTGAGACTTCAACAGGGAATGGATCCCAAGCACAGAAGGCTCTCCTAGATGAGATCAAAAGGAACTCTGAAAGCAAAATGAGAGAGATACAAGACAAAATGAATAATTCTCTCAAAACGAAAATAGCAGAATTTGAAAAACATTAAAATGAGGAAAGCATCTCTCTAAAAAGAAAAGTGTATGATATGGAAAAGGAGCTTCAAAAATTAACCAAGGAAAATGATTTGCTAAAAACCAGAATTAAACAAATGGAAACAAATAACTCTATGAGGAACCAAGAATTAGCCAAGCAAAACAACAAAAATGAAAAATTAGAAAAAGAGGAAAATACCTCAAAGAAAAAATAACTGACCTGGAAAACAGATCCAGGAGAGATAATCTGAGAATCATAGGCCTAACAGAAAATTATGATGAAAAAATGAGCCTGGACAACATTCTCCAAGAGCTCGTTAAGGAAAACTGCCCTGAGATACTAGAACCTGAGGGGAAAATAGAAATCAACAGAATCCAAAGGACACCTGCTGTAAGAGATCCCAAACTGAAAAATCCTCGAAATGTTGTGGCCAAACTCCAGAACTACCAGATAAAAGAGAAAATACTTCAAGCGGCCAGAAATAAACAATTCAAATATCGAGGGTCCACAGTAAGGATTGCACAGGATTTGTCAGCCTCCACACTGAAAGATCGGAGGCAGTGGAATACAATTTTCAGGAAGGCAAAACAGCTCGGATTACAACCAAGGATCACATACCCAGCGAGACTGAGCATATTCTTCCAGGCAAAGAGATGGTCATTCAATGATATAACAGAGTTCCAGACCTTCTTGATAAAAAAGCCAGAACTCAATGGAAAATCCAACCTCCAATTACGAGAAGCAATAGTGACTTAGAAAGGTAAACAAGGAGAAAACACATCATTTTAGAGGGAAAGAGGGGAAGGAGAGGAGCTTTGCATGAGATCTGTTCCTGTCATTCTTGATGCAAAGAAAAAATAGCATACCTCATTAAGTATAACAATATCCTACAGGTAGTAGGAGGGGGAAAGGGTTACAAAAGGGGGGGGTGGGAGTGGTTTGTAGGGAGGGAAGTAGTAAGGGGAAAAAGGGAGGAAAAGGGAGGGGGGCCAAAAAGGGAACACTGAGGGAGGCGGTGGTCAAAAGGAAAACTATTAAGGGGGGGAAGGGAGAAGGGAGGGAAAATATGAACATTAACAGGGGCAGGAATAGGATGAGGGGAAAGAAACAGATAACAATCATAACCATAAATGTGAATGGAATGAACTCTCCTATAAAACGGAGATGGAAAGCAGAATGGATTAGAAATCATAATCCTACAATATGCTGTTTACAAGAAACACATCTGAAACAGAGGGATACACACAAGGTAAACGTAAAAGGTTGGAGTAAAATATATCATGCCTCAGCTAAAGTAAAAAAAGCAGGGGTAACAATCCTTATCTCAGATAAAGCAAATGCAAAAATTGACCTAATTAAAAGAGATAAGGAAGGAAACTATATCCTGTTAAAAGGCACCATCGAGAATGAAGCATTATCACTACTTAACATATATGCACCAAGTGGTGTAGCATCCAAATTCCTAGAGGTGAAGGTAAAGGAATTAGAGGAAGAAATAGATAGCAAAACTATACTAGTGGGAGACCTTAATCTCCCCCATCTGAACTTGATAAATCCAACCTCAAAATAAACAAGAAAGAAGTTAAGGAGGTGAACAGGATTTTAGAGAGGATAGGTATGATAGATCTCTGGAGAAAACTGAATGGGGATAAAGAGGAATATACTTTCTTCTCAGCGGTTCATGGCACATATTAAAAAAATTGACCATGTTCTAGGGCATAAAAACCTCACAATTCTATGCAGTAAGACAGAAATATTAAACGCATTGTTCTCAGATCATGATGCAATAAAAATTATATGCAATAAAGGGCCAGGGAAAGACAGACTAAAAACTAACTGGAAATTAAACAATTTGATCCTAAAGAATGAGTGGGTCAAACAAGAAATTATAGAAACAATCAGTAATTTCATTCAAGAGAATGATAATAATGAGACAACATAGCAAAATCTGTGGGATGCATTAAAGGCAGTTCTTAGGGGAAGTTTTATATCCCTGAGTGCATACGTGATTAAATTAGAGAAAAGGGAGCTCAACGAATTGGGCATGCAATTAAAAAACCTAGAAAAAGAACAAATTCAAAATCCCCAATTAAATACTAAACTAGAAATATTGAAGACTAAAGGAGAGATTAATAAAATCGAAATTAAGAAAACTATTGAACTAATAAATAAAACCAAGAGCTGGTTTTATGAAAAAACCAACAAAATTGATAGACCCTTAGTCAATATGATAAAAAAAAGAAAGAAGAAAACCAAATTATGAGTATCAAAAATTAAAAGGGTGAATCTACCTCCAATGAAGAGGAAATCAAAAACAATAATTAGGAATTATTTTTCCCAATTGTATGCACATAAATTTGACAATCTTAGGGAAATGGATGAATATTTAGAAACATACAAGTTGCCCAGATTAACTGAAGAGGAAGTAAATTACTTAAATAATCCAACTCAGAAAAAGAAATTGAACAAGCCATCAGTCACCTCCCTAGGAAAAAATCTCCAGGGCCAGATGGATTCACTAGTGAATTCTATCAAACATTAAAAGAACAATTGATTCCAATACTCTACAAATTATTTGGGAAAATTAGTGAAGAAGGAGTCCTACCAAATTCTTTTTATGACACAAATATGGTACTGATACCTAAATCAGGAAGAGATAAAACAGAGAAAGAAAATTATAGACCAATCTCCCTCATGAATATAGATGCAAAAATTCTAAATAAAATACTAGCCAAAAGACTACAGCAACTTATCTCAAGAATAATACACTTTGATCAGGTAGGATTTATTCCAGGAATGCAAGGATGGTTTAATATTAGGAAAACCATCAGTATAATTGAGCATATCAACAATAAAACTAGCAGAAACCACATGATCATCTCAATAGATGCAGAAAAGGCTTTTGACAAAATACAACATCCATTCCTATTAAAAACATTAGAAAGTATAGGAATAAATGGAGCCTTCCTTAAAATAATAGGTAGCATCTATTTAAAGCCATGAGCAAGTATTATATGCAATGGGGAGAAGCTGGAAGCATTTCCTATAAGATCAGGGGTGAAACAAGGGTGTCCACTATCCCTCCTCTTATTCAATCTGGTACTAGAAATGTTAACAGTGAAAATTAGAGAAGAAAAAGAAATCAAAGGAATCAAGTTAGGCAAAGAAGAGACCAAGTTATCACTCTTCGCAGATGATATGATGATATACTTAGAGAATCCTAGAGAATCAAGTAAAAAACTGCTTGAGACAATAAATAAATTTGCCAAAGTTGCAGGATATAAAATAAACCCACATAAATCCTCGGCATTCCTATATATTTCCAATGAAACTCAACAGCAAGAAGTAGAAAGAGAAATCCCATTTAAAGTTACTGTAGACATTATAAAATATTTGGGAATCTACCTGCCAAAACAAACCCAGGACCTGTATGATCATAACTACAAAACACTTTTCACACAAATAAAGTCAGATCTAACTAATTGGAAAAATATCAATTGCTCATGGCTGGGTCGAGCTAATATAATAAAAATGACAATTTTACCTAAATTAAATTATATATTTAGTGTCATACCAATTAATTTACCAAAAAACTACTTTATAGAGTTAGAAAAAATAGTAACAAAATTCATCTGGAAGAATAAACGGTCCAGAATATCAAGGGAATTAATGAAAAAAAATGCTAGGGAAGGTGGACTAGCTTTACCAGATTTCAATCTGTACTATAAAGCAGCAGTCATCAAAACTACTTGGTACTGGCTTAGGAATAGAGGAGTGGATCAATGGAATAGATTAGGCACACGAGATTCAGAAGTCAACGACTACAGTAATGTATTGTTTGATAAACCCCCAGACCCTGGTTTTTGGGATAAGAACTCACTATTTGACAAAAACTGCTGGGAAAACTGGAATATAGTATGGCAGAAACTGGACACAGACCATTATCTAACACCATATACCAAAATCAAGTCTAAATGGGTTCATGATCTAGGTATAAAGGTTGATACTGTAAGCAGTCCACTAAAACAAGGAATAGTTTACCTATCAGACTTGTGGAGAGGGAATGACTTTATGACGAAACAGGAATTAGAGAACATTATAAAATGTAAAATGGATCATTTTGACTACATGAAATTGAAAAGTTTCTGTACAAATAAAGCCAATGTAACCAAGATTAAGAGGGAGGTGGGAAATTGGGAAAGAATCTTTACAACCTATGTCTCTGACAAAGGACTCATCTCTAAAATATACAGAGAACTGAGTCAAATGTATAAGAATATAAGTCATTCCCCAATTGATAAATGGTCAAAGGATATGAACAGGCAGTTTTCAGAGAAAGAAATTAAAGCTATCTATAAGCACATGAAGAAATGCTCTAATTCACTATTGATTAGAGAAATGCAAATCAAAACAACTCTGAGGTACCACATCTCACCAGTCAGATTGGCTAAGATGACAAAACAGGAAAATGACAAATGCTGGAGAGGATGTGGGCAAACTGGAACACTAATGCATTGTTGGTGGAGTTGTGAACTGATCTAGCCTTTCTGGAGAGCAATCTGGAACTTTGCCCAAAGAGCTATAAATACTTTCATACCCTTTGATCCAGCAATACCACTCCTAGGGTTATATCCCAAAGAGATCATAGAAAAGGGAGAAAGACCCATATGTACAAAAATGTTTATAGCAGCTCTTTTTGTTGTGGCAAAGAATTGGAAATTAAGGGGGTGTCCATCAATTGGGGAATGGCTGGACAAGTTGTGGTATATGCATGTTATGGAATATTATTGCGCTATAAGAAACGCAGGGGAGCAGGCGGTCTTCATATTTACCTGGAGAGGCTTAAAAGAACTGATGCTGAGTGAGAAGAGTAGAACCAGGAGGAATTTGTACACAATTACAGACACAACGTATGTGTGATGACCAACTTTGATAGACTGGACTCTTCTCAACAATGCAGGGATATAAGTCAATCCCAAAAGACGCATGATGGAGAGAAAAACGTGCATCCAGAGAAAGAACTAGAAAGAACTAAATTTATATCCAGGTGGAAGCAAAATACCTGATATTTTTCATTCTCTTATTTGATTTTATGTCCTCTTTACCATTTTTCATTCCAGCTGGTACAATCCATCCTTATAACCTGATCATTGTATAATGTGAAAGTATTTACAGATCCTATACTTGATTATAAGACGCCATGGTGGGGTGGGGAGGGAGGGGGACAAAATGTGAAATTCAAGGAATTGTGGAATTGAATCCTGTAAACTAAAAGGAAACAAACAAATTAATAAATTAAAGAATTAAATAAAAAAAGAGAGAGAGAAGATTTTATATTTGATTCTAAAGGAGCTATAGGTAACTACTGGACTTCATTGACTAAGGGTATGAAATGATTAGAACTACCCTTTAGGGAGATAAATTTGACAGATGAGTATAAGAAGGGTTGGAGTGGGAAGAGATGTGAGGCAGGGAGACCAATTGGAAAACTGTTGTATTAATCTAGACATGAAGTGATGAGAATCTCCACAAGGATGCTAGCAATATCAGAGAGAAGAGGGATGCAAAGGTAGATGATGTGAAGGTAGAATCAATGGGATTTAGCAATTGATTGGAAAAGCAGGATGAGAGGGCACAACAGGGGTAAAATCTAGGGTTGTTTGCATGATTTAATTAGGAAGATGGTAGTGATCTTGATAGTAAGAGTGGATTTGAGAAAAGGGGAAGATGTTTTGGGGGAAAGATTTTGGACATGTTTAATGTATCTATAAGTCATCTAGTCTGAGATATCCAATAAGCAATTGGAGATGTGAGCTAGAGGTAAGGAGAGAGGTGAGAGTTGGATAAATAGATCTGGAAATCACCTGCATACAACTGAATCATTCATACAGATTCATGATTCTGCACTGAATTCTGAACTGAATGCATATTGATGATAATTTGGTATAGATTCTTGGGAAAAATCTAGAATGCATGATTAAAAGGGAAAAATTTGTGAGGACAAGTAATTATTTTTGTTCAGTTGTTTCAGTTATGTCCAACTCTTGGTGATCCCATTTGTTTTTGTCGGGTTTTTTTTTTTTGCAAAAATACTGGAGTTGTTTTCCATTTCCTTCTCCAAATAATTTTATAGATGTGGAAGTGAGGCAAACAGGGTTAAGTGACTTGCTTGGGGTCAGTGTTACTGTTTGTCCATTCTCAAAGAGGACCAATGACACTAGGATGGTGATTTTTTGAAAAGCAAATGAATTGGATTTTACTGAGTCAGGGTTGTGCAGAATCATCAACCTTACTCTCTTCTCCAGAGTCATCAGAGTCCAGTGACAAGACACAGGTCAGGATGACTGCGAATGGCCCAGGATGTGGTAGGAGACCTTGGCCTTTTTAAGTTAAGGTCTTTCCCAGGTCTCAGTGTCTGAAGTCAGATTTGAACTCAGGAAGATGAGTTTTCCTGATTTCAGGCCTAGTACTCTATCCACTGTGCCATCTATCTGCACACAAATAATTACAGACTATCATTATTTCCATTTTTGACAAAGTTGCTACAATGATAATACATAATACCATAAATGTAGTAGAGATGAAGGCTCTCATGTTACCCTTCTGGACAAATTGGAAAGATATAGATTGCAAGACAGGACATTTAGAAGTGTTTGAAATTGGCTGACTGTCTAAATCACCCCCCACCCACCAAAATGATTATAAAGAAATTAATATCAACCTGAAGATAGGAAATTAGTGAAGTGCTGAAAGTGGTTTCTGACTTGGTCAGACCATGTATATTATTTTGTTCAGTTCCTTGTGTCATAATTTTAGGAAGCATATTGACTTGCAGACTGAGTCTAGAGATGAATGACTGGCATGATAAGTAAACTAAAAAGCATGCTATATAAAAATCAGTTAAAAAAATAATGATGAGGTCAGAAGAGTTACTGTCCTGACCAAGCGCACACACAAAAATAGGAATGCAGCTGGAGAAAACAGGATTTTGAATGCAACGAGGAAGTGATTTTATTCTCTCTTAAAAATAATTTTTTATAAATAATTTCTATTTTTACATCACCCATATTTTTCACTTTTACTCCTCTCCCCACACTTCCCATTAAAAGGGAAAGCTCCATAAAACTAATTAGAATAATGAAGAAAAAGTCCAATATGCTGTATGGTATTCTGTGCCAATGGTGCCCCATTTCTCCAAAGAAGTGGGAGAAATTTCTTCTCATATCTCTTCTTTGGGAATAAACTTGGTTATTATAATTTGGCAGCATTTAATTTCATTTGTTTTATTGTTGATGTTCTTTTCAGTTATGTGTTGCACTCATTGTGTATATTGTTTTCCTAGTTTTGTTTACTTCATTTTGCCTCAATTTATATAAATGTCTCCATGCTCTTCAGTATTCATAAATGAAGAACTAATTTTCAAGATATTTCAGAGGGGAAGAACTTACATTCCCCCTGCTCCCAGTGCATCCCTCTTTCATTTCCTTTTAAATCAACCCAACATAATTGACACATTCATGTCATCTGTTTATGTAGACTCCTTCTAACTACACTAAGAATTACAAAATTCTTAGAAGTTATATGTATATTTTTCCTATATAGGAATGCAATCAGTTTAACTTTATTGAGTCCCTTATGATTTCTCTTTCAAGTTTAACTGTTTATACTTTTTTTTTTAAAGCAATAGGGGTTAAGTAACTTGCTCAAGGTTACACGGCCAGTTATTTCTGGGTGTGGTGCTAAGTATCTGAGCCCGGATTCAATCCTCAGTTCATCCCAACACTGGGGCTGGTGCTCTTACTCGCTGAGCCACCTGGCCGCCCCTTGTTTATACTTTTCTTGAGTCTTGTTTGTCAAATTTTCTATTTAGTTCTTGTCTTTTTTTATCAAGAATGCTTGAAAGTCTTCTATTTCCCTAAATTCCTCCCCCCAAGTATTATACTCAGTTTGGTTAGGTATATTCTTCTACAGTGTGGTCCTATAATCTTGGCCTTCCAGAATATCATCTTCTAAATCCTCTACTCCTTTGATGTGGAAGTAACTAAATCCTGTGTGATCCTGATTATGGTTCCTTGATATCTAAACTGTTTCTTTCTGGCTGCTGGCAATATTTTCTCCTTGACCTGGGAATTCTGGAATTTGGATATAATATTCCAGGGAGCTTTCATTTTGGGATCTTTTTCAGAAGGTGATCAATGGATTTTATGCCCCATATTTAAGTATTTGGGTGGTTTTTGATGTCTAAGCTCTTTCTTTCATCATGACTTTCAGGTAGCTCAATAATTTAAAAATTATCTCTCTTTGATCTATTTCCCAAATGAGTTGTTTTTCTGATGAGATATTTCACATTTTTTCTTTTTTTTCTACTCTTTTGATGATATTCTATTGTTTCTTGGAGTCATTAGCTTCTATCATACAATTCTAATTTTTAAGGAATTGTTTGCCTCTTTTCTGGTTAGACTGATTCTATTTTTAAGGTCTTATTTTCTTCAGTATTTTTGTGCCTCTTTTACCAAACTTTTATTTTCATCTTTTTTCTTGCACTATTTCTTCTCCTATTTTTCCCCTCCTACTCTTATTTCTTTAACTTTTCAAGGAATTCTTGTTGACCTTGGGTCCATTTAACATTTTTCTTTGAGACTTTGCTTACAGTGTTTTCACACTGAAATCTTCTTCTAAGTTTATGTCTTGGTTTACCTTGACACTGATTGCTTTTAAAGTAAGGACTACTTTAATAGCTTCCTCCTAACTTTTAAGCCCTGCATTTTGGCCTCCAGTGGTTTTTCAAAGAGAGAGGTTAGTTGTCAGAAAAGATGCACCAAACTATCCCACCCATCAGTGAAAGATTTTCAAATTGCAATACATGGTGGTGGCTAAGTGGCACAGTCAATAGAGCACTGGCCCTGGAGTCAGAAAGACCTGAATTCAAATCTGGTCTCAGAACTTAACACAAAAACTAGCCTATGACCTTGGGCAAGTCACTTAACCCCAATTGCCCTCACCCTCCCCCCTCCAAAAAAGAAAAAGAAATTTAAAAAAAATTGCAATACGTATTTTCCATCAGAATTGGGAAGCCTTCTCATAATTTCTAAAAGAAATCAACTGGTGTGATTTGCAACTTTAATATAAAACAAAACAATTATCTTAGGTGTTTTGTCATCAGATGACAGTGACCATAAAGACCTCCATTATGAATTTGCTGAAGAAAGATGGTGCATTAGTTATCATTATATTACTATTGCAAAGGTTGCCTGAAAATTATTTTGCTGCTGGTTATTTTAATTCCTTGTCCTCCTAGAAGTGTAATTTTAATCTATGAAATGTTCAATGGTATGTTGCGTGTAACTGATACATGATATTAACCTATCTTGGTGAGAACATATTTCATCTTGAGATCTTTGTGGTTTATTCTGGAAGATTGCTAGCTAATTGTTTGCTGGAATTTTAAAAGCAAAGAACTATTGAATTTTAGTCCTAGTTTTCTCTTGACCTATAGCTCAAGGGAACCCATTTAATATCTCTGCCTCATTTTCTCCATCTGTGAAATAGGGATAATGTTATTTACCTACTTTCTAGGAGTATTGTGTGGTTTAATTAGCTATTTGTAAAGTCTTTTGAAGATGGGAATCATAATGTATTATTTTTATGGCAATCTGCTGCACTCTGGGTGTCATTTTGTCTCTTCTTTTTCCAACATGGTAATTTCCCATCCATCATTTATAATACAATTTATAATTGTCAAAATCTTAAGTCTTCAAACTCCCCTGTTCAGGAAAATGTCCTAAGGGAAAGTCTCAATGTAATATAGAGTTACAGTAACACTGAAAACTCACCAACATTAGGCAACAATACTACAAACTACAGGGTACTGATAGACTTGAAAATGGACACTGAAAAGCACAGAAGTTGTGGAACTGCAAATGAATAGGGAAAGATCACATATAGGCATCTTAAGGTAATAATAACTAGCATTTACACTATATGTCAGGGCCTGTGCTATGAACTTTACAATTATTACCTCATTTGGTCCTCACAGCAACCCTAGAAGGTGGGTGCTATTGTTATCCTTATTTTACAGATGAGGAAAATGAGGCAAACAGAGGCTAAGTGACTTCCCCAGGGTCATACAAGTAATTAAATGTCTGAGGTCAGGTTGAATGCAAGTCCTCCTGGATCCAGGCTCAGGGCTCTATCCACTGTTTCACCTAGCTGGCACCAGTAATGAGAGGCCTTAATTTTGATTATTTCAAAATAGCAGTTTGCCTTGAAAGCATGGATTATTTCATTTTTTGTGTACCCTGCATAATATCTGGCATACAGCAGGCTCGATAAATATTTGCTTATTTTCTGATTAATTGATAAGGTGGATCCAGATAATGAGCATTTATTCTTTTGATCTCACGCTGGGTATCGCCACGGGCGTCTTTAAAGGCGTGTCTGCATATCTATCTATCTATCTATCTATTTAGTCAATAAATATCTATATCTACAGCCACACATCTATATAGATATCTATACATGGGGCAGTTAGGTATAGGAGATAACTTAGGGGACTTTGAGTAATAAAGACCTGAGATCAAATCCTACTTCAGATACTTACAAGTTGAATGACCATGAATCATTCCTACTTTCAACCTCTTTCATCCTGTTTCCTCACGTGTAAAATGGGAACGATAATAGAATTTACCCCACAAAATTGTTGTGAAGATCAAATGAGATCAAATGTGAAAAA
This sequence comes from Petaurus breviceps papuanus, assembly GCF_028583685.1. Lineage (NCBI taxonomy): Eukaryota > Metazoa > Chordata > Mammalia > Diprotodontia > Petauridae > Petaurus > Petaurus breviceps. Next base: position 57,524,135 of record NW_027187391.1, read on the forward strand.
AAATACGTGAAGCACTTTTCAAACCTTAAAGGACTATACATGAATGCTATTATCATATACATATCATATACAGACATACACATATATGTGTATAGATATACCTATTCTTATCTCAGTATCTATATCTGTTTCTCTATATGTATATAAATATACATATATAAGTGCACCTAGGCATACATACACACATGCATGCATATGTAGATGGAATACTCTCTATACTCACATGTGTGTATATACGTGTGTATAAATGTATATGTGTGTACAGTCATACATTTGTGTGTATACATATGTATGTTACCAATGGGTTGCTTTGATTCTTTGGCCTATCTCCTCATAGCTAACAGTAAATGTTGAGCAACAAATAAAGACACACTATAGTGGAGTCTAAACATGATTGTTTTTGTAATCTATGGGCTTGCTAATTGCCCTGTTTCAGCTAAAAAAGAAAAAAAGGGTGTATAATGTTTCCCTTCTACTAAATTTTGAAGTAAAAAATCTTTAATAACTAAAACTGACTATAATTTTCTCCTTTTGCCTGTTCTATTTCAAGTTCTAATAAATCCCTTTTATTGATTAGTTTTACACAGAATGCTGTAGAGTTTCAAACACAAGAAATTATACTGAATGACAGGTGGATTTTTTCTCATGATCTTTCAGTCAGACAAAAGTGACTACTGAGAGGTAGTTGGCTTGGTGAACATTTTAGTTTTAAAAAGTTCTGCTAATATATGTACAATTTTTGGCCATTTAGTTTTACTCTAAAGTTGGGGCAGGAGATAACTAATAAATTGAATAGATGTGTCATTTTTTGGTCTGTTTAAAAAATATTTATAAAGTAGCATCCAAATACATAAGATCCAAAGTCATATATATTAACTCAGCAAGAAAAATAATGGAAATTTTCAATCTAACTGTAAAACTGGTCTTGGAATGGTTCGTTAATGAGGTCTCTCTATTGAGGAATTGGAATTGGAATTTATTTATGCTGACATTATCTAGAATAACACTTTTCTAACCACTAAACTTGGGCATTCCTAAGACTCTGTCCTCAACTTTGTCCTTTTCTCTTTTCATTCTCTAATATTTCACTGAGTGATTTCATCAGCTCACATGGGTTCAATTAACATCTCTATGTAGATGATTCCTAGATCTATATATCCAGCCCTATTCTGTCCTGAGCTGCAATCACATATACAATAGCTTCTTTGACAGTTTAAATTGGATATCTCATAGCATCTCAAATTCAATATGTCTAAAATAGAACTTATTTTTTCCCCTAACCCTTCTTTCCTAATTTTCCTATTACTAAGGACGACAACACTTTCCCAAATCACCCCCAAGCATTACAACCTTGGAGTTTTACTAAAATCTTCATTCTCACTTACCCCAAATATCCAATCAGTTGATAAATCTTGTTTCTACCCTCATACCACCTCTGGATTCTTCCAAGACTGAGCTCAAAGCCTATCTTCAACAGAATGCCTTTTCCTCCTCTTCCCCATTTTAGTCAACGTCTCTCCTGGCAGATTACCCTCCATCTACTCTGTATGTATCTTGGATGTACCTAGTTATTTCCATGTTTTCATCTTTGTTGCAATGGAACCTCCTGGAGGACAGGGAATAGTTTGCCTTCCTTTGTATCACCAGCACTTTGCCTGGCACATAGTCATCACATTATAAATGCCTGCTGATTGACTGATTCTATTCACAGATTTGGGTGCTTAGGAAGAAAAAACCAAATAAACCTTTGTATTGTTAAAAATGTGGTCAGCCTTCCTGCTAAGGACTGATGGTTATATAATGTTTATGTGATAATTCCGAACTGAGAGGGACCTCAGACACCATATAATTTAACTCTCTCATTTTATAAATGAAGAACCTGAGACCTGGAAAGCATAAGCAATTTGCCCAAGGTGTCACAGCCCAAATTCAAATCGAGGTCAGTCTTTTTAACTCTAATTCCTGTGCCCTTTCTAATACACATTAATTCTTGGCTTTACTCACCTGGGCACTCCATACCATTTTTTAAATCCAGTTTTTTTCTTTTATTTTCCTCTTTACATTTTTTTCAATAACATGTAAACAAAAATTTTTAATATTTGAATTCCAAATTAAAATTTTAACATTTGAATTCCAAATTCGCTTCTCTCCCTCCTCGTCAGGGGCAGGAATTAAACAAAGGGAAAACTGAGTCATCTCTGAGTGAGCTATCACTTATTAGCAGAAACATGCAACCTGCTAGCATATAGGTCTTATCATCTGCCTCCATTTATGGCAAACAACCTGGGTGAGGGTTGATGTGCCTTTTAAATTTAGGTGTGTCTTCCTGATTGACCTGCCAGTATACTATCTGAACTTCCCTGGTAAACATAAGGCAATCTTGAATGCTAGGTGGGTTGACCTTCAGGCATGGATGATCACAACTCTCCCTGACACTCAAGCAATGTCAGTTGCTCCTTGAGTGACATCTGCCTCCAGCAATTTGGACTCAGCTTCCCCCTAGTTTTGACTTCCTCATTAGAGAAAACATTGCCCCAAATCTTGATTAGAAAGCAAGGACTGGAGACTTGTCCCTTAGGGACAACCTGGATAGTTCAAGCTGGTTCTCTTTTCTATGGGAGAACAGAAGAGAGGTGACCATTTGGGAGGGGCCTAGCCAAAGGCTGATGAATCAGCAGATGCCTGGGGGGCTGGGCACCACCGCATTCCTCAACCATAGCTTTCTTCAGTCTAGGAGAGGTTTCCTTTTGAGTTAGGCTAAGAAATGGAGGTTTGACAAAAAAAAAAGTATATATTACAGGTTAATTTTAATTGTCAAATGATGCAGCTTAATATTAATTTTCCTTACCCTCCTTGAGAAGGCAAGAAATTTTATATAGATTTCATATGTGCAATCATGCAAAACATTTCTGTTTTAGCCACGTTACAAAAGAAAATGCAGACCAAGAATCAAGAATAATAAGGAAAGTTTAAAAAGTATGCTTCAATCTGCATTCAGATTCCATCAGTTCTTTTCTCTGAAGGTAGAAAGCATTTTTTACCGTAAGTCCTTCAGATCATTGAATTGCTGAGAATAGCTAAGTCATTCACAGTTGATCATCGTATTGTATTTCTGTTATTGTGTACAATGTTCTCCTAGTTCTGCTCATTTCACTTTGCATCAGTTCATATAAGTCTTCCCAGGTTTCTCTAAAAGCATCCTGCTCATCATTTCACAACAGTATTCCATCACAATTTTATACCACAACTTGTTCAGTCACTCCCCAATTAATGGGCTTCCCTTCAGTTTTTTTTTGCCACCACAAAAAGAGCTGCTATAAATATTTTTGTACATATAATTCCTTTCCTTTTTTATTTCATGTCTTTGGGATACAGATGTAGCAGTAGTATTTCTAGGTTAAAGAGTACACACAGTTTATAGCCCCTTGGATGTAGTTCCAAATTGTTCTCCAGAATAGTTAGATTAGTTTACTATTCTGCCAACAGTGCCTTAGTGTCTCTATTTTTCCTCACATATTTCCTCCATATCCCCTCACACATTTATCATTTTCCTTTTTTGCCATATCAATCCATCTGAAGGGGGTACCCCAAAATTTTCTTTAATTTGCATTTCTCTAATCAGTAGGAATTTGGAGCATTTTTATGTGATTGTAGATAGCTTTGATTTCTTTTTCTGAAAATTGCCTGTTCATATCCTTTGACCACTTAATAATTGGGAAATGACTCATATTCTTAGAAATTTGATTCAGTTCTCTTTATATTTGAGAAATAAGGCCTATAACAGAGAAATGCTGCAAAAACTCTCTCCCCTATCCAGTCTTCTGCTGTCCTTCTAATTTTTGCTGAGTTGGTTTTGTTCCTGCAAGATCCTTTTAATTTGATATAATTAAAATTATCCATTTTATATCCTCTAATTGTATTTCTTATTTGGTCATAAATTCTTCCCTTATTCACAAATGTGACAAGTAAAATATTCCATGCTTTCCTAATTTGCTTATAATATTACTGTTTATGTTTAAATCATGTAACTATTTTGACTTTTTCTTGGTATATGACATGTTGGCCTATACCTATTCTCTGCCAAGTTGCTTTCCAGTTATCTCCACAATTTTCATTGAATAGTGATTTCTTGCCTCCAAATATTGGGTCTTTAGTTTTGTCAAACTCTACTTTACTATACTCACTTGCTGCAATGCATTATATAGCTAATCTATTCCACTGATCCAACACTCTATTTATTAGCCAGTACCATATTGTTTTGATAATTACCGCTTTGTAACACAGTTTGAGATCTGGTACTACTGAGCCACCTTCCTTCACATTTTTTTGTCATTTTTTTCCTAGTCTCATAAAGTAATTTTTGGTAGTTTGATTGGCATGGCACTGAATAATTAAAGTAAATTAGGTAGAATAATCATTTTTATTATATTGGCTCAGCCTACCCACTGGCAATTAATATTTCTCCAATTGTTTAGATCTGACTTTATTTGTGCAAAAAGTGTTTTGTGATTGTATTTATATAGTTTTTGGTTTGTTTTGGAAGGTAGATTCCCAAGTATTTAAAATTGTAATTATTTTAAATTAAATTTATCTTTTTTATTTCTTTCTGCTGTACTTTGTTGGTGATTTATATGGGTTCTTTATATCCTGCAACTTTGCTGGTTATTAACTATTTCAAATAGTTTTTTAGTTGATTATCATATCAACAGCAAAGGCAGTTTTGTTTCTTCATTGCCTATTTTTATTCCTTCAATTTCTTTTTTCTTGTCTCATTGCTTTAGCTAACATTTCTAGAACAATTTTGAATAATAGTGGTGATAGTGGGCATCCTCGCTTCACCCCAATCTTACTGAAAAAGTTTCAAGCTTATCCCCATTACAGATAATACTTGCTGATGATTTTTATGTAGATACTACTTATCATTTTAAGGAAAGTTCCATTTATTCCTATGCTTCCGAGTCTTTTTTTTTTTTTTTTGCTTTTTGGAGGGGGGAGGGCAGGGCATTTGGGGTTAAGTGACTTACCCAATATCACACAGCTAGTAAGTGTTAAGTGTCTGAGATCAGATTTGAACTAGGGTCCTCCTGATTCCAGGGCCGGTGCTCTATTCAATGCACCATCTAGCAGCTCTTCTAGTATTTTTTAATAGGAATAGTTGTATTTTGTCAAAAGCTTTTTCTGCATCCATTGAACTAAATCATATGATTTTTTGTTGGTTTTGTTATTTACATAGTCAATTATGCTGGTAGTTTTCCTAATAATAAACCAGCCCTATATTCCTGGTATAAATTCCATCTGGTCATAACATAAGATCTTTTTGATATCTCCTTGCTAGTATTTTATTTAAAATTTTTGCATCAATATTTATTAAGGAAATTGGTCAATAATTTTCTTTCTCTCCCTGGTTTTTCCTCTCCCTGGTTTAGGTATCAGCTCAATAATTGTGCTGCAAAAAGAATGTCGAAGGACTCCTTTGCCTATTTTTCTGAATAGCTTATATGTTATTGGAATTAATTGTTTTTTACATGTTTGGTAGAATTCACTTGGGAATCCATTTGGTCTTGAAGATTTTTTTCTTAGGGAGCTCATTTATGACCCGTTCAATTTCCTTTTCTAAGATAAGATTATTTAAGTATTCTACTTTTCCCTTCTATTAATCTGGGCAACTTATAATTTTTCAAATTTTCATCCATTTTGCTTAGATTGTTAGATTTATTGGCATATAATTATGCAAAGTAGCTCCTAATAATTGCTTTAATTTCCTCTTCATTGTGGTGAATTCTGCCTTTTCATTTTTGATAAGGGTATTTGTTATTTCCCCTCCCCCACCATCAATGGATTGAAAACTTCAGAAGCTGCCAATGTAGCAGCTTCCAAGGTCCATAGTTACAAAGCAGACCACCACCTCATGAGGCAAACCTTTCTTGCTCTCTAAGCTGTGCTGAGACGGAAAACTGTTTTTTCCTGCCCTTTTGTTAGTTCTGCTGCTCCAAAATTTGATTTCAGGTATTATTTTAAAGCAGTTTGGAGTGGAACTTGAGAAAGCTCAGTTGAGTTCTTCTCTACTTCACTTCCCAATTGCTTCTCTATGTCTCTAATTACATCAGAGTAGTATATGGGAAAAACACTGGCTTTGGAGTCAAAAGAACTGGGTTCCAACCTAATTCTGATACATACTATTGATGCTGGACAAATCATTTAGCCTCATTGGTCTCAATTAACTCATCTGTAAAAGACCAAGTTTGAATTTGCCAGCCTTTGCTGTCCCCTACAACTTTAGAACTTTGACCATTATCTGTATGATCGTTGGGAAAGCATGAGAGTATCATCCTTTATCCAGAGCCCATGCAAGCATGCCATCATGAAACTGGCTTACCATACTGAAGAACTTCTCTAGACAACCAAATATTGCCATGATCTTTCACAAGCCTCTATGACTGACAGTATAGTATCACAGGCCTTGGTCAGGTTGATGAACATTGCATTCAGACTTCTGTTCTGTTCCTGGCACTTCTTCTAGAGTTGTCAGGTAGTAAACATCATGTTGTCAAATCCGCAGCCCTTTCTGAAGCCAAACTGGTTCTCCATTCGATGACCATCTTCCAGCTGAAGGATTCCCCTAAGAAGAACTCTGGCAAGAATCTTGCCAGCAATGACTAAGAGAAGTACTCCACTATTATTGTCATAGGACAACTTGTTTCCTTTATAGAAATGGACAATGGAGACATTCTTGATCTCCTAGGGGATTATCTCCTCTTTCCACATAATCCAGAAAATTTCAGTCAGTTTCTGTATGGGCAGTGGATCCCCTGCCTTGTAGATTTTTTGGGGGGATGGAATAAGCATTTATAATGGTGCGTTGCCATATAGGTGGAGCCTAATGACATTCAGTCTGAAGTTTGATTTGAGAGGGACTGACTTCAACCTGAGATATACAGTCAATGAATTCAGCACTGATTGATTATGGCTGGTAGAGAACACTATAGAAGTGTTCAGTCCAGCTCTCCAGGATCATGTTCACAGAGTAAAGAAGGGGTATGTGCTTGTTTCCATGTTTTTTAGTAAGATGTTTTCTTCAGTGTTGTTAGACTCCTTCAACAAAGATGAAGACAGCATCAAGGTCAGCTACCACACTGATGGTAAACTATTTAACATGAAAATTCTATAAGCCAAGACTAAAGTGGAAGGAGAGTTGGTGCGTGACTTTTTGTTCACAGTGGATGAAGCCTCTGAGGCTGAGATGCATCAGATTACATGGTATGATTCTCTGCTACTTGTGCTCATTTTTACTTGACAATTGACACCAAGAAAACAAAAATTGTCTACAAGCCAACAAAGTACCATCCATACATGGAATCACTGATTACAGCAAATGAAATTCTGAATTCTGTGAATAAGTTTGCTTACCTTGGTACTATATTTTCCAGGGACATCCACATAGATGTTGTATACATTACCCAAGTTAGCTCAGTGTTTGTGAGGTTCCAAAAGAAAGTGTGAGGGAGAAGATACATTGGGTTGCATGCCAAACTGAAGGTCTACAGAGATGTTGTGCTGGCTTCATTATTGTATGCCTGTGAAAACTTGCCAGTCTAGCCAGAAAATTCAACTGCATCCATTTTAATTCTTAGGAAGATTTTGAGGATTACCTAGCAAGACAAGGTACTGGACAATGAAGTTCTCTCTTGAGTTGAACTGTCAAGCATTCATACTCTACTGAAAAGTAAGTAACTCTGATGGGCTAGCCACAGAGACCAAAGACCAAAGGTACTTTTGCCCAAAACTCTGTTTTATAGAGAATTCACACAAGATAAGTGTTCACAAGTATGTCGGACAAAGCAGTATAAGGACACTCTCAAGGTCTCTCCAAAGGATGTCAGTATCAATTTTAGGCATAAGAGATGCTTCCACAGGACTGTCCAGCATGGCTTGCCCACATCAAAGAAGATACTGTGCTCTAAGAGCAAAGCAGAATCACAGAACAAAGGTACCATGAGATATGCAAATGTAGAGACATCTCCATCGAAAATGTTCAAATGAACTATTTGTACCTAACCTGAGGTCGAGCCTTCCCAGCTCATTTTGGACTGTTAAAACACAGGCAGATACACTGCACCTTCACCCCAACACTGTTGATGTCATTGGTCCTTTTTGATTAAGAAGGATATACTAAATGTTTTATCAGAATTTTCATGAACTGCTCAAATTTCAAAATATCTTCCCTCCCCTCTTAAAAAAAATTGTGAAATAAACTTCAAAGAGAAAATACAGATGGGCAGAGCCAAGAATGGGGAGTAGAAGCACAAACTTGGCGTGGGCTCCAGCTCCAACCACTTCCAATACCTGTTAAAAAAAATGACTCTAAACAAAATTTAAAGCTACAGAACCCACAAAGTGACAGAGAGAAACAAATCTCCCACTGAAGACAGCCTGGCAGGCCAACAGGAAAGGTCTATCACAGTATGTTGGGAGCAGAGCACAGTCCCCATGAGCTGTGGTTCAGGCCCCAGGGCAGCCCTGTCCAGCCAGAGCAGAATTCAGAAGAGTGGATCACTAGGAGCTGTGGCAGTTTCCAGACTTCTCAACCCATAAAGACCAAAAGAGAAAATAAAAGCTCAGTTGGTAACTCTGTTGGAAGGAAGTGTACAATCTGGCCTCTACCCACAGGGCAAGAAGTGGCAGACGTATGGTGGCTGCAGCTGCTGCCACGTGAATGCTTCCAGTGCTCCTGGCCTGCAGATAGTAGGGGGACCAAATGACCATTCAGAGGGTAATCACTCTTGTTTTGACCTGCTTGGATCTGGATCATGATCTTGGGTGATGGTCCTGGGGTGTGCGGCCAGTGTGCCATAGCTTGTGGGGACTATAAAGAAGGCACCCTCCTAATTGTTCTGAGAGCTGCAAAAACCCCAGCGAGCTGGGACAAAGCTCTCTCCATTCTGAAAGCAGAGTTCTACTGTGGCAAAGTCAAGTAACTGACTGCCAACATGAGCAAGCAAAGGAAACGCAATCCTACCATAGATTCCTTTTTATGGGGGAAAAAAGGGATCATAGCATGGAATGGGAGTAAGACAACGAAGTCAGAACTCCTGTATCAAAAGATTCCAAGAAAAATATGAATTGGTCACAGGCCATGGAGGAGCTCAATAAGGATTTTGAAAATCAAGTAAGAGAAGTGGAGGAAAAATTGGGAAGAGAAATCGGAATAATGCAAGAAAATCATGAAAAGCAAGTCAACAGCCTTCTAAAGGAGACACAAAAAAATAATGAAGAAAATAACACCTTAAAAAATAGACTAATTCAAATGGCAAAAGAGGCCCAAAATCCAATGAGGAGAATGCCTTAAAAAGGCAAATTTTTGAAAAGGAATTTGAAAAATTCACTGAAGAGAATAATTCCTTCAAAAATGGACTGGAGCAATTGGAAGCTAATGGCTTTATGAGAAATCAAGATACTATAAAACAGATGCAAACAAATGGAAAAATAGAAGGCAATGTAAAATATCTCATTGGAAAAACCACTGACCTGGAAAGTAGATCCAGGAGAGATAACTTAAAAATTATTGGACTACCTGAAAGCCAAGATCAAAAAAAAAAAAAGAGCCTAGACACCATCTTGCAAGAAATTATCAAGCAAAATTGCCCTGATATTCTAGAATCAGAGGGTGAAATAGAAATGGAAAGTATTCACCAATCACCTCTTGAAAAAGATCCCAAAAAGGAAACTCCTAGGAATATTATTGCCAAATTCCACAGTTCCCAGGTCAAGGAGAAAATACTGAAAGTAATGAGGAAGAAACAATTTGTGTATTGTGGAAACACAATCAGGATAACACAAGACATAACAGCTTCTAAATTAAGGAATCGAAGGGCTTGGAATAGGATATTCCAGAGGTCAAAGGGGCTAGGATTAAAACAAAGAATCACCTATCCAGCAAAAACTGAGTATAATGCTTCAGGGGAAAACATGCTCGTTCAATGAAAGAGAGGACTTTCAAATATTCTTCATGAAAAAACCAGAGCTGAACAGAAAGTTTTACTTTCAAATATAAAACGCAAGATAAGCATGAGAAGGTAAACAGGAAAAAGAAATCATAAGGAATTTATTAAAGTTGAGCTATTTATATTCCTACATAGAAAAATGATAATTTTAACTCATGAGACTTTTCTCAGTATGAGGATAGTTGAAGGAAATTATATATATATATATATATATATATATATATATATGAGGGTGTATGTGTGTATAAATATACATGAGTGTGTGCATATGTGTATACATGTATACACAGACAGAGGGCACAGGATGAGTTGAATATGAAGGGATGAAATCTAAAAAATAAAATTAAGAGGTGAGAGAGAGGAATAAGGAGAAAGAGAGAAGGAGAAAGGGAGAAATATATTAGGGTAAATTATCTCATATAAAAGAGGCAAGAGAACACTGTTACAATGGAGGGGAAGAGCAGGAAGGTGAAAGAGAATGAGTCAACCTTACTGTCATTGAATTTCGCTTAAGGAGTGAATAACATATACATTCAATTGGGTATCTTACCCTACAGGAAAGCAGGGGGTAAGGGGATAAGAGGGGGGATGATGGAAGGGAAGGCTGACTGGGGGAGAGGATAGTTAGAAGCAAACACTTTTGAAAAGGGACAGTGTCAAAATAGAAAATAGGATAAGTAGGGGGGCAAGATAGGATGAAGGGAAATATAGTTAGTCTTTCACAATATAACTACTATGGAAATGTTTTGCATAACTATAAATGTACAACCTATGTTGTATTGCTTATCTTCCCAGTGGGGGTAGGTGAGAAGGGAAGAAGGGTAAGACTCTTGAACTCAAAGTTTCAAAAAAAAAATTGTTTTTTACATGAAAGTGGGAAATAAGATTTATAGGCACTGGAGTATAGAAATCCATCTTGTCCTACTAGAAAGAGGGGAGGGAGGGGGAGGATATAAGAGAGAACAGATTAGGGGAAGGGGTATTCAGTAGGCTCGCTATTTGAGGGTGGGGGATAGGGGAAAGATAGGGAGAAAAATTTGTAACAAAATCTTGTGGAAATGAATGTTGAAAACTAAAAATAAATAAATAAATTGGAAAAAAAATTAAAGAGAAAAGATACTGCCTTACTGTAGCAGTTCTGTAGACAACAGATCTAAGGAAAGATGTTAAACATTTAACATATTAAAGACATTACCTGTGCTACTACTGAAGCCAAGGCTGGAAAGGCAGCTGAGATATTCTGTCCCTTGAGAATTTTACACTGGTTGGTACCTCTGGAGAAGATCTGTAAAAATTTTACTTAGTGATTATAATATGATTAATAACTATTGAACACATGAGATAATACATGAAAAAGTACTTTGAAAAAACTTTAGTGTTATATAAATGCATGGTATAATTACTATTATTGATAGAAAAGTATGATAAGAAATTTTCTAATTAATTTGTCAATGTTCCTCAATGTATACATTACTTATATTTGTAATCTTCTTTCTAAGACTTTTAGTTAATTTAAATGGGGGTGGGGAGAAGTGAGATAGAGGAGGGATGATTAATTTACTGTCCATATGGAGTGACTGAATTATCTTACCTCAAAAGAGGCTTGCCTATTTTTGTATTGTTGATCCAATTTTCTAGTTAGGCAGTTAGGACAAAAAGTTGCATTCAGAAACCAAGAAAGCAGTATTCTAAACCAACTACAAAACTCTTTTTATTTTTCCTTTTCTGAAAAAATTCAGCTCATAGGTAGGTTCAAATATTTGGCAGATTGAAATGTATAGTTGAGACCTAGGTCAGACAGGATCTCATAAACTCTCTTTCTTTTACATTAAACAATAAAAAAAGAGGCTAAAAAAGAGATTAACCTGTTAAGTAAAGAAGATAAATTTTATTTTTTTTTGTTTATACTATATGGACTATATATAACCAGCAGAAAGTCAGTAACATAAATAAAGCCACAATACATTCTTAAGCCTCAATTAATATATTTAATTAATGGATTATACAACATATTACTCAGGGGAAATAAAAAATCACATCTACAAGACCTGAGTGGTCAATCCCTATTTTCTCCCTATTAGGTTTTTATTTTGATCACTTTTATCTTTGATGAAATTCAACTATTCCAGAACAGTTGGTATAGAGGTAACTTCTTGATAAACCAATAAACTGTGGGCCTCCTACATAGAAAGGTGATTAACAAAAAATAACTTTCCCTTCAACTGCATTAATGTTTCATCAGAGAATGACCACTTAGATCCAGCAAAAGTTACAGTTCTACTTGTTCTGTCTAGCATTAAATATATCAACACAGCTTGGATTTTCATATAAATTTCATTTCAGAAAAAAAAATCACATTTATTTAAGATTGGATAAATTGTGAATACCAGCAGTTGACCTGGAAACAACAAATTTTCAATTGAATTTGAGGGCTGCTCTAAAAGTAAATGGGTGACCTCAGGAGGTCATGAGTTCCCTGTCACTGGAAAAGCTCAAATAAAGGCTGGGAAACTACTTTTCTATATTATCACAGGGGTTATTCAGGCTGTGGGCAAGGGTGTGAACTAGAATCAGAGATGGGGAACCTGTGGCCCTCAGGCCATATGTAGTCTTCTAGATCTTAAATGTGGCCTTTTGACTGAATCCAGATTTTATAGAACCATTACTTGTATTCAGTCAAAAGGCTACACTTAAGGATCTAGAAGGCCATGTGTGGCCATAAGACCGCACCCCTGGAGTAGATGAAGAAGGTCCTCTTAGTGATATACTGTGATTCCTTTTATTGCTTTCATAAAGAAAGTAATATGGAAGGGATCTGTGATTTCTTTGTTATAGGAAATCCTTGCAAATGAAACTATCTTCCAATTTAAGCCTGCAACTTCTGGGCAATTTATTCTCAAAGGGCTGAAAAGTGATTTACTTGATCAGGGACATACAGCCAATATGTGTCAGAAGCAGTACTTGAACCCAGGTTTTTCTGGTTCTGAGGCCTGTTTTCTATCCACTTTGCCAGTCTTTCATGTAAAATTAAACAAACAAAAAAAAAGGTTTCATGTTAGATGGGCCTTATCAACTGCTTATATTTAGAAGCAAAAAAAAAAAAAAATCCCAACATTTCACAAAGGATTATTTTATAGCAGAACTTCAATACTGGGGGGAAAAAAATCAACCTAACCCTCCTGCTGATTGTTATTGAAAAATATGTATTCACTTCACACTAACCCAGGCACTAATCAGAAAGGGAAAGAAACAAGCACTGGCAGAAAGTATACAAAGATAAAATACCAAATGTTATGAATATTAAAATCATAAATACAATAAAACAAGATAATGAGTGTCCTCAATTATAATACTGGTAAAGCCCAATTAAAACATAATCATTGACTTATTATTCAAAAGTTTTTTAGTTATCATATTTAGCTGATTTGCTACACTCATTTCCCTTTAAAAGATTTCATCATTCTTTTTGCATATCCTCTTTTAGAAGATTCATTTATTCGTCTAATTGAATAATTAGGCTTTCTTGATTAATTGTTTTAAATAGTTTCATGTCATGGGTATCTTCTCACTGAAATGCTTTTATATTATCTTCTGTGCCCTGGTGTTTCTGTTCTAAATTACACACCATATCGTGTTCTCACCTTTCTTTCTGGCCCTTTTGTAAGGACTAGCTAGGCTTAGAGTTTCTTTCTACTCCTGCCCATCCAGCACTTTGCTTCCCTGCTCTCCCTTCTGCCAGCACTGCTAACCTTCCTCCTACGTGATCGTTTTCAACAACGAGGCTACAGAGGAATGGTGGCCTTCTACCTTCTTATGTTCATCCCTGTCATCTTGTACACCATTCACAGCTTCAAAGGTTTCCCCAGGGGTCCTAGCACAGTAGAAAATCCTGATTATAAGTGACATGTGAGTGGATTTTTAGAATTAGTGTATTCACAATTATACCCAACCTAAGGCTCTTTATTAATAGTATCAAGACTATAGTCCAGTATGGGGCTCAACATTGCTATGTTATCTTTGCATGAAAATGATTTCCAACCTGTGCATTGATCTTAAAAATGATCTTGAGGTGAGAGCAGAGGGTGGTACCTTCTTTCTAAGAGAACGAAATAGCAGAGTGTAAAATGATAGAAGCCATGCACCATAGCATCACTTGAGACAACCACCTTCCTTTTCCCTCAGGAATAGGCATTTCCATTTGAGAAATTAGCCAGGCAAGGCTGTCTGCTAGGGCTTGGCTACTGCCACAGATCTTCTGCAAACCTCCACAAATCTAATGCTATCCCTACAAAGAGAGTACTAAACAAAGTCTTCCTGCTGCTGGAATACAAACGAGGGCATGCAGCTCATGCTAAAGATGATTTAACTGGCTCATAACCATCTATACTCTTCTTTGAATGTTAGTATTTCACCAACAGACTGATGCATTTATAATTGCTTCTGAAATATCAACAATTCTTTCCTGACGATTTTATAGGTGTGGAATGAAGCATGCCATGCCAGAAGTGTAGACCAGCAACCTCAATGCCCCAAATCTGTGCTGTGGCTAGGTGAGAGAGTTGTAATGGGATCTGTCTGATTTATAAGGGCAAAAAAAAAAAAATGTCTGTGTCAGAGATGAAATACAGCCAGGTGAGCCCTTTTAGGAATCTGGATTAGAACATCTAACTTTAGATTAAATCTAAATGGAATTGAGCTATTAACACTCCAGGGGGAAAAAAAGCAGCCCTCTTTTCCAGTGTTTTAGCAGTAATCATGCCATCAGTGTTTAACAGGGAACAAATGGGGGAGTTGTGTGATTATTAAAAGCATCTGTGATTACAGAGCACAATTATGGCCATTTCATATATTGATTAACCTGTTTAAAAAAAAAAAACAACCAACATATAATAACTAGTTTAACATTTGCTTTCCAAGTAGGATGCACATTTGCTTTTCAGGGCCTATAGTAGTGACGATTAGGGACCAGTCAAGTATCAGGAAAAGGTGATTACTTAACATCTGTGACCAAGTGAAAGGCTAAAGGAGAAAATCAACCAACATCTGCACTGTCAGTGAAATACTTGGGGGAAAAAAACACAAGTGAAGTGTGATTAATCACCATGGATGTATGATTGAGTCAATTGACTGTTACTTTTTCATGATGATTAATCAGCTACAAAAATTATAATTGTCCCACTTCTAGTGGCTGCATGCTGTGCCCGATGACATCAGCTGGGACTATAGATCCTCAATGTGAGGTTTTCAAAAGGATATGCAGATGAGACCTAGCAAGGAGGGGTGGGGCTTCAGTTCCATTGTGAAGAACACCACCCTTCCAGGCTGGGTTGGAGGTGTCTTAGCTGCTTCCTGAGTGGGCAGAGTCTAGGCTATTATTACTATTTCAGAACCTCATCACCGCCACAAGTGAAAAATTAGAGACACCGATTTTGGCAAATTGGCCTTTGTGATCCTGCCTGGGATATGATCAGCACTGTAGTGATTTATTTCCTCCTTCTTCAGTGATTTCCTTTGTGATTAGTATGAAAAGGAGGCATAAATATATTCAGTAAAAAATTCTGGCTTTTAATTGTGTATGCCTGAGGCTGGGGCAAGTTGGCTTCTTTGTCACCTTCAATCACATGCATTTGGTATCTTTGGGACATCTATGCAGCCAGCTAAAGGAACAATAATAACAAAAACAATTATGGCTGATACTGTGATTTCACTGGTATAAAGAACTCTTAGACAATGAAACTCCTACCAACATAGGTTAGGGCTTTCTCCACAATTTAGCTTAATAGAGAGTTGCCTAGAGTAACGTAGCCAGCTTTTGTCACAATTAGAATTAGAACCCAAGTCTTCCTGACCCCAAGGACAACTCTATCCACTTTATCAAACTGCTTCTTAAAACGAAACAAACAAAAAAACTAACACTAACTATAAAAGAATATGATACCAACTTGTCCCGTGACTGTTTATGTAAGCTCTATTGAACACAAAGATGAGAAAAAAAATAACAGTAATATTAATGGCATATATTTATGTAGTACTTTTTGATTTACAAAGTCCTTTACATACATTTGCTTCTTACAACCTTTTGCAGCAAGTATTACAGATATTTTTACCTCCATTTAACAGATAAGAAAATGGAGCCTCTCAGAAGTTCTGATCTGTCTATGGATCATATAGATCAGAAATTTAGAGGCAGAAGGGGCATTGGAGACATCTAGTCAAACTACTTAATTTAATTTAATCAAAGAAATTGAGTTGCATGGAGCCTAAGTGACTTGCCCATGATCACACAAATAATAAGAGGCAGTACTAGGAGGCAAATCCTCTGAATAAAAATGCAGTCATCTTTCTACTAGTCATAAATGCTAATAGCCAAAAATTATATATATATGATATATTATATAAATAGATTATATGTATATATTCATATATGTGAGATTATAATATATGACAATATTATATAGTATATTAAATATATGTGTGTATATACACATACATATATACATGTGTATATGTGCATGCATAGAGATAGATTGATAGAGAAAAACAGATGGATAGATAGACAGATGTATGGATGGATCAATGGATGGATGGATGGATAGATGGACAGACGATAGATAGATAGATAGATAGATAGATAGATAGATAGATAGATAGATAGATAGAT
>NW_027187391.1:57540806-57557958 GCF_028583685.1 Petaurus breviceps papuanus
GATAGATAGATAGATAGATAGATAGATAGATAGATAGATAGATAGATTGAGAGATAGATAGAGAGATACGATAGAGATAGCCAGGAAAACCTGTGTTCAGCTTCTTCTGACACAATGGCTGCATGATCCTGAGCAAGTCATTTATCATTTAGTTCTCCAATCAACTCTAAAAGAATAAGTTTTAGAGAAGGTGCTACACTGCATTCATAGAGGGAGTTACTCTATCAATAGAATCATAAGATTAGTCCCCATATGCTAACTTCCTGATTCCATGTCCAGTACTCAATACACTAGCACACTACATGGTGGTTATCACAGCATGCCACTAAGGATTCATTCCCTTTTTGTGACTGAATTTAATGAAGGTTAGAAAAAAAATGTTCCCCTATCAGACTCGGAGGTTATCACACTATAGGCATGAAAAATGATTTTAAATTATTATTAATTGTTTTACTCTCATTTTTGTAAAACTTTAATACAACAATAAACCATTGCCCCTTGTCCTTCTGGTGCCTTTCAGTGATGATGTCTATGTTGGCACAAACCCAAGTATATATTATAAGTTTCATAGCAGACCTTTGTGTGTTGAATAATCCTGTGACTGTCATCATGCTGCTGAATGTATAAAGTATGCTATTTTATAGACACAATCCCCCAGGCTCCACAGAAAAAATTGTTACCTTAAATTCACGGTTAATCTGCCAGGTTTGATATACTAAGATCTGACACAATACCTTAAATGATGAATTATTCCATGCAATTTTGCCCCATCAGGCAAAATTCAAATATGCTACTGGGCTGTCCAGAAGGCTAGTCACTGTATCTGAAAAACCTCCCATCTCCTCCTCACTCACTGTTTTAATTTCAACATTTTGTGTGCCTTAAAACCTCAACTACTTTGTAAAGATGAGATCCCACTTCAAATTTAAAGTTTGCAGTTTTATTTAGAATTTTTAAAAGGCAAATTTCAGAGGAAAAAAATCCTTAGAGATAACATCTTTAGAAGAGAATCATCTTTTATATTCATTAAAGAAAAAAAAAAAGGGATTTCAAATTTCTTCCCAGAGAGTTCTGAGGCTGCAGTACCTCTCTGAGTCTTCTGCTCTACATAAAGTCCCACTAATGATCTGTAATGAAGAGTTTCTTTCTGCACAGCAAGCATTTTTAGCTCTAAAGTTCAAGAAATAGCAGAATTTTGCCAACAATCTTCCCCTTTTAGCACACTGACTTTACTTCTGAACCTAAGTACTAACATGATTTGATAAAAAAAAATACCTAGTGAGCACTTTAGCTGCTTTTATGGGTCAAGTCTTAATAGGACTGATCTTAAATACAACTACTAACATCTACTTATATGCTACCTTTATATTATGCAGGTATGTAGATACATACGTGGGTGCACGACACAGATGGATTCATCGACATACAAGTGTCATCATTTGACTTCTTTTACTTTTATGCCAGAAATATTTATTTAACTTCTAATATACACCCAAATCCATGACCCCTTAGAGACCTTAGATTTTTATTAATGTGAGACACCAGAGGCCTTCTAACTTCCTGAATTTATATTAGAAAAAAAAAAAGAAACATAAGAGCTCTAGTCTCCTGAGCTTTTTCCTAGGTACCTACTAATTGTTAATTATTAGAAACTAACTAAGTCACTGAAGTGAGTCGTTTGGCTTGTGTCTCAAATGCTGTCATTTACTACTACACAAATCAGCCTGGTGATAGAGTGTCTTTAAATTAGGTTACAACCATGCAGTTATTGGACAGGGAGTAATTGATAAAACCATTAGTAACACTTGTAGAGATAACAGCTAGCAAAATCATGCAACCATAATTATTCCTAATGGATACATGCTATAAATTGTGGCAAGAAAAAATCTTGCATTATCTTTCAATCAAATCTGACAGTCCTGGAAGATTACTGTAGACTAAATGCTTGGGTGTGAAAAAAAAAATGACCTATCAGACTCTCGTTGCTATTTCCTTTCCCTCCTTCCCCATAAAATTATGGGTTTTTCTTTTGTAATTTCTTTCTGTGATAGCTTTCGGAGAAAGGAAAAAAGTAGTCCTCTTTATTAGTTGTCTTTCTTCTGGGTTGTTTTTTTTATGATATTTTCTCGCATGCAGAGGATACGTCAAGACTTTTTGAAATGTGACATGAATAGAGTTATTGGTTTGAAGGTATTTTTTCAATAGGTAAATGTTACCTCTTTATACACATATGTATGTATTTATATAGCACCTTAAGCTTTGTAAAACACTTTACATGTTACATCATTTAATCCTCACAACATTTCTGTAAGGTCGATACTGGTATTAGCCACATTTTATGGCTATGAAAATCGAGGCTGAGGTAAAGTAAGATTCCCCAGGGTTATGTAGTTAGTAAGTGTCTGAGCTGATGCCTAAATTCAGGTCTTCCTGACCCTGAGACTAGTGCTGTAGGTACACTATTTCTGTTAACATCTATGTCAAAAAAACAAAGGTCCCTGAAGTCCCTAATCATGATCCCCTACAGCTTTTCTGAGTCTCGTGCCCCTCCCCCACACTTCTCCTATTATGAAAATACTATAATGTAAAGTCCAGACATTGTCCTTTCCTATGTGGAGAATACACAAAACTAAAGCCAAACTTCCAACATAGCTTTCTTTCTCTATTAACATCCCTTGTGATTTGATACCTGTAAGTTGTCCTTCATAAGCTAAAGAAAAAAAGTTTCTTATGAGAGAGAGAGAAAGAGAGAGAGAGAGAGAGAGAGAGAGTGTGTGTGTGTGTGTGTGTGTGTGTGTGTGTGTGTGAGAATTACTGGAGTCGTAAACCTTTAAAAATTTTTTAATAAATAAATCATCCAGGGCGGCCAGGTGGTGCAGTGAGTAAGAGTGCTGGTCCCAGCGTCGGGAGACCTGGGATCAGTTCTGGCCTCAGATACTTAACACCCACACAAAATAACTGGCCACGTAATCTTGAGCAAGTTACTTAACCCCAATTGCTTAGGGGAGGCCAGGTGGTGCAGTGTCTTACCCTTGGTTATACTGTTGTAACTGGGACATGGTGGGAAATGATTTGTCCTAGTTCCCTAGAGGAGATAGTAGGATACTTCTTCCAAGGAATGATTGCATCCTGAGTAATCTCCAGTCATCCTAATGAATATCTGGTCACTGGACCCAGATGGCTCTAGAGGAGAAAGTGAGGCTGGTGACCTTGAACAGCCCATCTTCACTCAAATCAAAATCAACTGCAAGTCACGTCATCATTTCCCTGATGCCATGGTCTTCTTCAAAAATGAAGGCCAAACACAACAACAACAACAACTTTGGCCACCATTCCCAGTACTTCCTAGACTTTTCCAGCCTGTTTCCCCAAAGAGTTTTGGAGAAAAAGGTAGATCCTAGTAGATTAGAGTGCATTTATAATGCAGATCACCGGAGCAAAAGAAGGGGTCAGGCCACCCTCTATCAAAATAGGACTGCATACAGAATAAGACTATTGCTTTTTTAGGGCCAATTTAAGTGCAGTAATCTGCGTTACATATATGTGTTAAAACTAGATCTTACATCTTATATCCTTTGCTTGCTTGCTTGCTTGCTTCCTTCCTTTCTTCTTTTTTCCTTTCTTCCTTTGTTCCTTCTAGTCTCTTTCCTTCTGGCCTTTCTTCTTCACTTCCTCCCTTGCTCATTCCCTTCTCTATCTCCTGCCTTCCCCCCTAATTTCCCTTCCTCCTTCTTTTCTTCATCTTTCTCCTTCTTAAAGAAAATATTTTCTAGTTGTCCTTGTTTGATCCAGTGTCACTAACAATCAAAAATTAAAGTGACAGCTAAACTTGGGTTTCTCTCAAAATATCTACTAGTCCTTGTTCTTTTTCCTTTTCCCTGCCTTTAAGAGGAAGAGGAGAAAGATGAAGAAGGGGGAAGAGGAAAAATTTAGTCACCTAAACTCACTGAACTTCATTTACATTATTTGTAAAATGAATGGGATGGGAAAGATGATCTTTAAGGTCCTTGCTATCTCCAAATCATAACATTACAAAAGTACCAGAAATTATACTTATGATAAAAAGGAGAAATATAACTGCTATCTAAAGCCCTGATGATGCCTTATGTAAAAGCTTTATCATGGAACTAAGCTATAATTAATAGGTATAAAAATGAAATTTTCTCTTATTTTGTGAATAGAAGTCTATCAAAATTCACCCCCCCAAAAAAAGATGCCAAATTTTAAATAATTGCCACTTGCAGAACAATTCAAAAAGTCATACTCAACATTTTAGTTTCCAAGACAATACATATAGTGCCATTTCTACTTTTATTAAATGCAATGTGATAATACACACACATAGTCATACATATGTGTATACATACATACATACATACATATCTATGCATGTGTGTATATGTGTGTATGTGTGTGTACCTTAACAGGAAAAGTCTTGAAACCACAAGTCATCCCTTCAAAAAAGAAACCATGGCTCAAATTGATGGCATGGCAGGGTGACAAAGTATCATATATAATCAGTAAATTCTTAAGAAATGAATGACCAAGTGAAAAAGCATTCATTAAGAACTTACTATGTACCAAGCATTATGCTAACTCTTGGGGATGCAAATACAAAAACAAAACCTTTCTCATCCTCAAAAAGTTAACATTCTAATAGAGAAGATAAAACATATAGAGGAATAGTGACCAAGGTTGTTTTGATCTGGAAAGAACATAAATGTCAGGGATGGCGAGTTGAACAATTAGTCCACTGAAATCCTATTCCCTGTAATTTATGTGATAAAGCAATAATCACCAAAATATTTAGTACTAATTAAAATGGAAAAGGAGATCAATGGAAATTATTATATGATAAGAAAACAGAAATGTTTGAGTTCAATTACTCATTGTTTCATAAATCTGACTACTGACATTAATTGGAAAATAGTTTCCTATTTGATGGGAATACCGGAAATCAGTTTGGCAGAAATTAGGTTTAGACCAACATGTCATACCACAATAATTTCAAAATAGAAACATGAACTGAATAGTAGAAGTCACACAATTAAAAAAAATTACAAAAGAATGAGGCAGTTTTCTTTAGAGTTAGGTTAAAGTGGATAGTCCTTAAGTAAAAAAAGAGTAATAGATGACAAGATTATAAAAGAAAATTTCAATTAGAGGACATTGAAAAGTTTTTGTATCAAAATATTAGTAAGATAAGAAGAGAAGCAGTTGGTTGAGGAAAATGCCTTCAATTAAATATAGCTGATATCCAAGATATATTGGAAATGATAATAAATATATAAGACCTAGAATCAATTTCCAGTAGACAAGCAAAGGATTAAAAAAAGTTTTCAAAAAAGGATCTACCAACTGTTTAATAATTATATGAAAAACAAATCATGAATAATAATAAAATGAAAGTCAAAACAATTTTTAGGTTTTACCTCACAAAGAAAATTTGCAAAGATCACAATGATGAAAACAGTAAAGCTGAAGAGCCCACAGGAGGGCAAGTATACTAATACACTATTGGCAGAGCTTTAAATTCATCCTATCATGCTGGAACTTAAATTTGTACGGTCATGAAATTTGGAATTTTTCTAAAAAGGTGATTAACATGTCTATATCCCTTGACCCAGAGATTCTACTAAGAATGAAACTCTAAAGAAGTCAAAGACAGAAAGAAAAGTCTTCTATACATTGAGATATTTCACATTTTATGATAATGAAAAACTAGAAACACACACACACACACACACACACACACACACGGAGGAAGTTGAAATTCTGAAAGATTAAGTTACTTACCAAGATTCAAATGGCAGGATTCAAACACAGATTTACCTTATTCCAAATCCAGCCATGTATATACTACTCCATACTGCCTCTCTGAGGTGATCTGAGTAGATGACATCAAAGGTCCCTTCCAAATTTAAATCCTGGAATTTCTAAATTTAGGATCCTGCTACATGGCCCTCATTATTGTATGCTATTCAATCTCTAGTTTATATTTTCATTTATCCCTATTCAATTTATACTTCTAAGGTAAGAAAACTAATGGCCTAAAGATTGGCACCATTAGAATCTTTGATGTCCAGTTACAATGAGAATGGGATCTCCCTCTCATACTTTAGGACAAGAGGACTGAGTCATGCTCTATTTCTTTGGAAGAGCAGTCAGTAGATGCATTAGGAGTACAACTGAAATGAATAATGGGAAAGCAGAAAAGAGATCCCCAATTCAAAGCAAAGACTTTGCTTTCTCTTTTATCGGACATTGAGGCTGAGCATTACCTGAAAGGTCAGCATTGGTTGGGGCTACAATGACATTTCTGTTACTCAGTTTAGATCTTGGTCATCAGTATGTTTATCTGAGACAAACAATACAGATGACCAGTGAATTGGGCCCAGAGATAAACATGAGAATTAAGACCCATTGGATTGCCTTTAGGAAACTGCCAATACCTACATTATACTGATTAACAACATAAGAAGTATGTATCAATCACTTTCTACATACCAGGCACTATGGTAAACACTTGAAATAAAATACAAGCAGTTAGAAAGATAGCCCTTGCCCTCAAGGAGCTTAGATTTTAAAACAAAGCATAAAATGAAGTAGAGTTCTTCTTGAAGAGAAATGGAAAATTAGTGCCCAACTTATATGGAGGTTCTTGGAAAAGCCATACAATCAGAAGGTGAGAGGACAAGGGTGGAGACTATTTTCAATGTGTGAATCTCAGGACTGGAATGAATTTTTAGGATGAAGATTTGTCTGGTCATGGCAAAGACAGTCCAGAATGCAGCCTGGAGAATTCCACTGTAAAGAAAAGGGAGAGATAAGGGCTACTACCTTTCTAAGGTGGATGACTTTTAAAATAGCAATTTTCTCTTTGGTGTTGATGTAGGGCTGGGAGATATGACAGACTAAAGCAACTCAAAATGGGTTAACAATCTTGCTTTAATCAAACATATGTCATTTACCTAGTTCAGGGGAAAAAGGTCAGCAGCTCAAACTTCAGAGGACACAAACAAGTTACAAGCAGAAGTTGCAAAAAGACAGAGAAATGGATCAATCAGACAGAACTCCAACTGTGTGACCATTACATCCATACCTAATCAGTTACCAGAGAGAGAAGCATCCACATCTGGGTTTTTCAAAGCCAGGGGGCTCAACGGCTGCCCAGAGTCTCATCAGGTCAAATCACACAACACTTTTCAAAGCAAGCCCCAAAACAAAGCCTCACATCAGGGTTTATATAGCCTTCTCCTGGCTCAGAGAATGTAACAACCCTCTTGACCCACTGCCCAATCAAAAAGCATTCCCAAATACCAAATCTCTGGCCACAGGCTGCAGGTACACTTAAGCCTATCAAAGGGCCTAGGGGCAGGGAAGATCTTAAATTTCCATTCCCATAACAGATCAGTGGAGACATAGGGCAGAATTACATTTCTGAAGTTTCAAACTGGGACTATGGCTAAATCACTGAATCTCTCTGAGTTCTAGTTTTCTCATCAGTAAAATAGAGAAAGTAATACCTATAGCAGTGACTTCATGGAGTGATTGTGTGGACAAATAAAGAGACATAAAGTTCTTTGCAGACCTTAAAGTGCTAAAACAAATGGTAGGTTTTTTTTTTTCTGTTTGAAAAATAGTTTGGACACATGTAATTTGACATACCTCACTTGCTTGAGCCATCAATGAAATGATTTACATGTGACACTGTCTAGCATTGGAGGGATAGGAAAAGATCACACAGATGGACTCTCTGGATCAGAAAGTGGAAAGTATATTTGGAAGTGAAGGTGGTGTAAAAACAAGATAGACATTTTGATTTGAGAGGAAATAAAAAATAGACTATAACCTATCTCTGATACTCTTGTAGACACATTTTATGATATGTTTCTTGTATTATCTTGATGAAAATAACTGGAACTGAATGGTAGGCTGAGGATGGCCAGATTCAGTATGAAAGAGCTAAATGCTTGTGTTCAAAAATTAAAATTGAAAAGTTTGGGAATGTGAGTCAGATGCAGAAACTGAGGTTCTAGTAGTCCTAACATTCCCATCTAACTTAGCATTGTTATACCTAGAGAAAGGCAGTAAGAATCATAAGAATTGTTCAAAACTATGACACATAAGGATCGGTCGAAAAAATAAGAATATTTTGTCTGGAAAAGAAAAGACTCAAGAGAAAGATGAGAGTTGTCGTTTGTTGTCTTTGAACATTTGAAAAATTATCAAGTAGAAAGGGAATTAGACTTTACTTCTGCCTGACCTCAAATGGCAGAATTAGGAACAATGGGAAGAAATAGCAAAAACAAAGGAAGATTTTAGCTCAACATAAGAAAGAAAAGTAATTTCTAATAATTACACTTATATCAAAAAAGAAAATTAATTTACCCATGGGATAACAAGGCGACTAAGTGACACAGTGGACAGACTGCTAGGCCTGGAGTCAGTAAAATCTGAGTTCAAAACCAGATTCAGGTACTTACTAATTGTGTGACCCTAGGCAAGTAACTTAACTTGTTTGACCAGTTTCCTCAACTGTAAAATGGAAATAATAATAGTCCCTACCTTAAGGGTTCTTGTGAAGCTCTAGTGAGGAAATATTTATAAAATGCTTAACACAGTATCTGGTATATAGTAGACAATTCAAATATTTGTTTTCCCTTCCTCCCTTCTTCCATGGGCTGCTCAGTGTCCAGCACTAAGCATGATTGGAGACATAAATAAGAAATAAGGGTAGCTCAAGGAAGAACTATGAACTCCATTTATTGATTCTTAGTATGTGGGAAGCCAAGCCCACCCAGGGACCCCTGCCCTTCTGTGGCAGTGTCTGAGATGGTAGAGAGAAGCCCTGTTGGCCAGCAGCAGGGCTGAGAAGGAAAAGTTAGGTGAAAAGATAGACTTCAAAAGAGTTACTTACCCAAAGGGTGACAATCATAAACGAGATGGGACTCCAGTATGGTGGAAAACAGAGTCAACTTTATTCATCTAAGAGTTCACTATATATACACACATATACATATACATATATATATACATATACATATACATATACATATATATATATATATAGTGTAAAACTGCATAGTCATCATAAGCCACTACCTTTGGGATTACACCATTGCCCTAGTTCCTATTTGCCTTATACATGATGGCTGTGTACTCTATCCTTGTTATCAGGGTATGAGTACTGGGCAGGATGTTCCAAACCTCCCTAAACCTCCCTAGAACAGGATGGAGTTGTCCCAAGGCTTCTAGTTAATACTATGTTGCAACATTATGCTAGTTTCCCCTGAGGACACTGTGAGCATCCTTGTTCCCAGGCTGGGATCGTATACCACACTTCTCACGGGGATGAGAAGCCTGTGAGCCTTCCTGGGGGATGGGGAACCAATCCAGGCCTGGTTAGCAGGGCCTTATGCTGAGATGGCTTATTCAGCCATCAGGGTCAGAGTCCCACTGGCCGTGGTCCTCTACATTAGTACAAGGTATTTATAGAGCAAATGAGACAAAGGAAGGGGACTCAAGTTTTATTATCATTACCTTAGTCTGTTCTACCCTGGAAGTAGCACAGAATAGATAATTTGATAAGGATTTGTTATCTAGGAGAATAAAGTCTTAGGGTAAAACCTTTGAGCTAGGCCTCAGGTACCTCCTAATGCAGCCACAGTCATAAACGGATACAAGTGAGAGCAGACTTCAAAGCCAAAGCCTCAATCATCAAAAGACATCACATTTAGAGCTGACCACCCAAAAATACCTGAGTGCTGAATCAAATATTTTGGCTCTCAATAACTAAAATCTTGGGGTAGAGCCTATTGATCTCAGAACTCAAGTAACATCCTTATAAGCATAACCCATAATGAAGAACTCAGGGAGCAAGCTTAACAAAAAAGCTGCATCTCAAAGAGCTCTTATATTAAAATACACCATTAGGATTATTATCTGAGTCCTGAATCAGGCCTCTTTGGCTCCCCACACCCTTCCTTGTCACTGGTGGTTATTAAGGAGAAGCTTTATGACCAGTTTTCAATGATTCCTTCTTTTGGTAGGACTTGAACTATAGGACCCTGAAAGTCCTCTCCCAAGTCTAACATTCATACCTTTAAGGGGAAGAGTTCCCTTTGTATATTAATATTTGTATATTATGCATATGTATTATATATTTTGTACATTATGTATATCCTATGTCATTGAACCTCAGAGTTAAACAGGACTTTACAAAAAGCAACAAATTATCCTGAAAATCTGTGGGAAATGGAATTGCAGTACGTATGATAAATGTACACAAATGAAATAGAAAAATAGAGAGTCTCTGACATAGAGGGATGTACAATCCAGTTAGGAGACAAAATGCCTTTGTTGAAATGACTTAAGAGGAACTTTAAAAACAACAGATGAAAATGATAGTAAACTTGCAACAGAGCAAATGAAGCGTGAATATTACAAAAGTATAACAGGCTGGGCACTTTTATGGTAGTAAAGACACATTTTTTTTAAGCAACTAAAACCTGGAAAGTCAGTTAGTACTCCTTATTGGAAGAATGGCTGAGCAAACTGTGATAAATGGAGATAACCCATAATTATTTCTGGTAAGAAATACTGAATATGAGGAATTCACAGAAATAGGAGACTTGTGCCAACTGATGAAGAATGAAGTAAAAATCAAGAGAACAATATCAAAACAACTAAAATAACATAACTAAAAACATTAAAAGGCAGTTGGACTCTGATTTAATTACAAAGATCAATTAGTCTCAGAATGGTGAAGAAAGATGTCTCTCTTGGGGCAGCTAGGTGGTGCAGTGAATAGAGCACCCACCCTGGAGTCAGGAGGACCTGAGTTCAAATCCAACCTCAGACACTTAACACCTACTAGCTGTGTGACCTTGGGCAAGTCACTTAACCCCAACTATCCTGCCTTCTCCCCTCCAATAAAAAAAAGCAAAGAGAAAGAAAGATGTCTCTCACCTTGCAATAGAGAGGTGAAGGACTATGGCTGCAGTGCCACACACTGTTCGAAATGTACTTGATTATGTCTTTGTTAAAGATTCAGCTGGCTGGGAGGTAATATTTAAACATGACTATAAAGTAAAAATAAGGGGCAGCAATCTCTCTCTCTCTCCATGTATATACACATACACACACACACATTTAAAGAAGAGTAGACAATTTGAGAAAGCATTTTTTGGGGAGGTGTATGTGTGTGGGAGGGATTAGTGGTGAGTTTTAATAAGGTTAAGAACATGAGATGGTGGAAATAAAATATGAAAATATTTCAAGTCCCAATTTTTAAATCAGTTCACTGAAGGTGCACAGAAATCCACACACAGTATAATATGAATTATGAAACAAGGTTGCAGTCTATTTATCCTTACATTTTCTTATATGATAAATCCCATGGCAGTAATATTTTTGAAGAAATCAAGAATAGATCAAAAATGTTTCCACAAGGTAATGGCCTTAGCATATTGCCTTTCAGGTGACCAGCTCAAAGGGCTTTATGACCATTAACTTATTAATTCTTACAATATCCCCATGAGATAGACAGGAGATGAGTATTACTGCCCCTATTTTATTAGCTGGGAAAAAGTGAATTAGAAAGAGTTGAAATGCCTCAGCCAAGGTCACACACTGGACTAGTGGCACAGACAAGAAAAGAACCATGTTTGAACTCCCCAGTCATAGACAACACTGACTGGCATCCAAATATCAATCACTGGGGGGGGTCTTTGACATGGGAATGATGTGTTAGATGAAATGTTAATAGTTAAAAAACCTCTCTTACTTTAGAATATAAACTGGTGTTTGAATAGCACAAATGAAATCGGTTAAATTAGTTCCAGTGAAACCTTTTGTCCTTTAAATGAAAAATTAACTAACCTGGTACATAGATCAGAGCTGGACTAACTTTAATATACTCAAATTCATATAAACCTCACACTTCCCTGGAGAAAGTTGAGTATCTAAAGATTTAATTCAAGTTCCAAGGTCAAGCTAAATAGATCTGAATTTCTTCTTAAAATGAGAATTTCATTTCAGTAAGTATCTGACTTCAATTTACTGCTCCTTCCCAAACTATGACAGCATGGCCCAGATCAGCCTAGGAAGATCAAATCACACAGCTTGGGCATAATGACCAAGATAGGGCTCTTCCACCACTGGCTGGGAAGCCAGAGTAGAGGCTTGGGCAGACCAGTTCAGCTGAGAGGTGTCTGAGGTGTCTGGAGAGCTGTTTCAGGCTTCGGTTCTTTGTCAGTGGCCATCAGAGCAAAAGGGTCACAGGTATTTCCTCCAGAAGTTTTCTATGCCTATATGTCACTGCATTTTCTGGATAAGTAAATTTATCTGAAGAAATAGAATTAGTCATAATAATCAAAACAACCTTATTTTTCTTTGTTTGCTATTTTCAAGAATGGCAGTATTAAGTTGGAAACTCAGATATGTAAAATGAATAAATATTTAAGAAACTCCATGACCCCTAAAGAGCCATTAACTACATTTTAACAGATGGAATAGATCTGCCTGATTTCTTGGGAGAAAGGGACTGATTTTTTACAAACAATTATGGGCTAGTCAAGAAGCCTTTCCATTTTTTTTTTAGTAAATTTATTGGCTTTTATAAGTAAGTCCTGTTTCCTTCATTGCCTCATTCTGTCTCACCTAATTCTGAATGTCAGAAATATTAGAAATTTTAAAAAATGCTCTTGAAGTAAAAGAGCTATTCCATTTAACATGATTTTACTTATCATTTAGCAAAAAGTCATAGATAAATAATCACATTCAGTGATAAGTATGAGGATATGATCAGGTAGCATGGAAGTTACTGGTTTGGGGGTCAGGTTCAAATTCTACCTTTACTACTTACTGTGTGACCTTGACAAAGTCATCCTACCTCTCTAAGGCCTTAAATTTCCTCCTTGGTTAGATGAAGTGATTTTGTGGCCTTTAAGATCCATTTCAGCTCTGAATCTCTGTTCTTATCTCAGATCCTATGACTCAAGAGGATGGAAAGAGCAGTTAAATGGGACTAAGGAGATAGAGGTTCCAATCCTTGTCTTGCTAATTACTCCTTGTGTGACTCTAGTTAAACCATTTAACCACTTCTTCCTCAATTTCCTCACATCTAAAATGAAGGTGTTAGACCAGTTAATCTCTAAGTTTCCTTCTGGCTTTAAATCTTATTCAATGTATGCTGTTAGGGAACACTATCTGAGAAATGTCGCCACTCTTAATAACACAGAAATAACCTAGAATGGGGCATCATTAAATCAGGGGGAAGTAATTAGTAATGAAATAATTAGCAGGATAAATTTAAAAACACTCCAGCTTTTCATAGGAATGCTTGAAAATGTAACTTTTAAAGAGCAAAGACTCCACTTTAAGTTACTGAGAATCTCAAAAGTACAGAACACCTTTAAATGATTTGCACAACTTTGCTAATGCAGGGTGACTTTTACACAGACCTTTGAAAAGTGATTCCAAAGACAAACATTCCGAGGATAATTAAAGAGAGTGTGTTGAAGTTGAAGTGCATGTCTAAGAAAGTTAGACCCAGACTAGACAGTGCTCTTTCAAGACCACATTCAAGCATACTCTCAATATATTTTGCAGATATGATATTGCTGAACTTGAAAAGGTGGCAAGGTTGAAAGCATGAGCTATGAGGGCAAACTAGAACACCTAAATCTAGGAAGTCTAAAGGAAATCACTTAAAGTATAGATTTAATTGAAGTATTTTAAATTTTAAATGGAACAGATAATGTCAACACGAACTGCTATTTTCAGAGCAGAACAAGAAGGCAGGACATGAGGAACATAAATGGGAATTAAAGGAGAACAAATTCAGAGCAGACATAAGTACTCATTCATGCCTCGAATAATGAATGTGCAGAAAATGCTCTCAGTATAAAGGGTATTGAGACAAAAGCACAGGGGTCATTGGAAAAAATTTCACATGTTCTACAAATCAGAGTGGTAGAAAAGGGACATGTTTCACAGTACAAAATATTAGTTTTCCACATACCATCATCTTATGATGCTAAGACCATATCTTATACTTCTTTTGTAAATTTCATAGCATTTTTCATAGTACTCAGCATATAGTAGGAAGGGAGGAAGAAGAAAGAGAGGGAGAAAATGATGGGAGGAGGGAGGAAAAAAGGAAACAAGGAAGGAAAGAAAAAAGAAAGGAAGAAGAAAAAGGAGAAAGGGATGGATGGTGGGAGGAAAGGAAGGAGGAAGGAAGGAAGGAAGGAAGGAAGGAAGGAAGGAAGGAAGGAAGGAAGGAAGGAAGGAAGGAAGGAAGGAAGGAAGGAAACAAGTAGTTATTAAGTGCCTTCTTATGTCCAGACAATTTACAAGTATTTTCTCATTTGATCTTCACAATAATCCTAGGATGAAAGTGTTATTTTAGTAAGGAAACTAAAGCCTTATAGAAGTTAAGTGACTTGCCCAGGGGCATATAGCTAGTAAGTGTCTGAGACTGAGTGAAAGAGGAGCAGCACAGACCTGGCCCCAGCAAACCAGGAGCAGGCCTTGGTGGGGGGAGGGTTGACTGAATTAGTGGCAACAGTGTCAGTTTCCAGACCTCAGCCCAGAGATGGTAAGTGAATTGGACAATGGGTCAGGAAGAGATTTATATAGTTCCCTTTGCTAGAACCAGGGGCAGGACTTTGTTGTATTGACTATTCTTGGATCTGGGTCAGTCTTCAGTCTTAGTCCCAGTGAGAGCAGCACTAGCACAGCAGAGCGGAGCTTGTAGGCTACAATAGAACAAAGGCTCTGGTCACAGTTCCAGGGATGAAAAGAGTGCTTATGATCACTCACAAACCAGTGCACAGTACAGAAGAGTAGTAAACACACATCTTCCTAGATCATACTGGCTTAGAAAAAGCAAAAACTTACAGGTCTCCAGAATTACCTCTAAAAACAGCTACACCAAAAAACCTGAATCTTGGGACAGTGTCCCCTCTACTTAGGAAGCAGAACCCCGCTTTAGCATAGAGTTGAAAGTTAAGAAATAGCCTGGAAAATAATCAAACAACAGAAAAAAAAAATTCAGACCCTAGGAAGTTACTATGGTAACAAGGAAGATCAAAATACATGCTCAGAAGAAGACAACAAGGTCAAAATTCCTGTATCCAAAGCCTCAAAGCAAAATATGAATTTGTCTCAAGCCATGGAAGAGCTCAAAAAAAAATTTTTTTTTTAAAGTAAAAAGGTAGAGGAAAAACTGGGGAAAGAAATGAGAGTGATGCAAGAAAACCATGAAAAAAAGAGTAAATAGCTTGGTAAAAGAGGTGTAAAAAGTACTGAAGAAAATAACACCTTAAAAAGCAGAATAGGGTAAGGGGCAGCTAGGTGGAGCAGTGAATAGAGCATCAGCTCTGGAGTCAGGAGGACCTGAGTTCAAATCCGGCCTCACACACTTAACCCCAAAACTAGCTGTGTCACCTTAGGCAAGCCACTTAACCCCAATTGCCCTCCAGGAAGCAAAAAAAAAAAAAAAAAAAAAAGCAGAATAGGCAAAATGGTGAATTAGGCACAAAAATCCATTGAAGGAAAGACTGCCTTGAAAAGTAGAATTGGCAAAATGGAAAAAAATAAATAAAAATTCACTGAAAAGAAGCACTCCTGAAACAGAAGACTTGGCCAAATGGAAAAGGAGGGCAAAAGTTCACTGAAGAAAATAATTCCTTAAAATTTAGAATTAAGCAAGTGAAAGCTAGTGCCCTCATGAGGCATTAAGAAATAATTAAAAACAAAATAAAAACAATGAAAACAATAGAAAAAAATGTAAAATATCTCATTGGAAAAACAACTGACCTGGAAAATAGATCCAGGAGAGATAATTTAAGAATTATCAGACTACTTGAAAGTCATTAGACAGAATCTTTCAAGAAATTATCAAGGAAAACTGCCCTGATATTCTAGAACCAGGGGGTAAAATAGAAATCGAAAGAATTCACCAATCACCTCTTGAATGAAATTCTGAAATGAAAACTCCCAGAAATATGATAGCCAAATTCAAGACCTCCCAGATCAAGGAGAAAATACTGCAAGCAGCCAGAAAGAAACAATTCATGTATGGTGGAGCCATAGTCAGGATAACATAAGATTTAGTAGCTTCTACATTAAAGGATGAAAAGGCTTGGGATATGCTAACATATGGGTTGGTGATGAAGTTGTATACTGATTCAACCATTCTGCAGAACAATTTAGAAGTATGCCCATAGCGCTATAAAACCATGTATACTCTTTGACCAAGTAATTCCATGACTAGGTCTATGTCCCAAAGAAATGAAAAAAAAAAAAAGGATCCATGTGTTCAAAAATATTTATAAGATTCCTTTCAATGGTGGCAAAGAATTTGAAATTGAGAGGATGAACATCAATTGGGGAATGGCTGAGCAAGTTGTTGTATATAATTGTTATAGAATACTATTGTGTTTTAAGAACTGATGAACAAGATGCTCTCAGAAAAACAAGGAAAGACTTACATGAACTGATGCAAAGTGAAATGAGCAGAACCAGGAGAACATTGTAAACAGGAATAGCAATATTATATGATGATTTACTATGAATAATTTAGCTATTCTCAGCAATACAATGATCCAAGACAATTCTGCTGGGCTTATGATGAAAGCTGCTGTCTATCTCCAGAGAAAGAACTGGTAGGGCCTGAATGCAGATTAAAGATACTTTTTCTTTATTTTTCTTTTTTTTTGTCTGTGTTTTCCTTCAAAGAATGACTTACATGGAAATATGTTTTGCATAACTACACATGAATAATCTATGTCAAATTGCTTGTCTTCTCAATAGGGGGGTGGAGGGAGGGAGAGAATGTGTAACAAAATAAAAAAAATAATGTTAAATTGTTTTTACAGGTAATTTGGTAAAAAATAAAATATTAAATAAGATTTTAAAAAAGAAGTCACTATCATTTCCCTAATCCCTAGCTTGCTACACTAGAGACTTTTGGGAATTTCCCTTTGAATGAGATCTAGGATTCTCCCTTTTTGCTAAGCTGAGTTACCTTATGCCCAATGGGAGAGTTTTTTTCACTCTATATCATCTGGTATATATTCTCCTGTGCATAACTTTTCTGATTTCTGTTTTGATACTGACTTGAGTAAATGAGTTAATTGTT
>NW_027187391.1:57557968-57563967 GCF_028583685.1 Petaurus breviceps papuanus
CATTTGAATAACGGGGATCAAGACCCCTTTGTGTAAAAAGCTTTGAGATCCACCAGTGAACAGAATAATATAAATACAAAATATGAATCAGAACAGCAAATACAGTTTCTAAACTAACTCAAAGCTTTAATGTTATTACCTTAAAAATAAGTGGATTTTTTTCCCCCTGGAATTATCTTCAAAGACTTCTTTGTAGTTGTATTAGTCAGGAATAATTCAATGTCATAGACTGAACTTTCTTTTTCCCCCCACCTAGTCCATATGTGTTCCATTGTTCTGAAAATAAAGAAAGGTGACTGGATGATAAGGGAATATTTCAGTCATTTTCAATTAGCTGCAGAATGTTTCTTTACAGTAGCTGGGTTTCTGGTTAGCTGACCAACAGAACAATGATGGCCATTTTACACAGCAGAGACAGTGCTGACAGGGGGATAATGAGAGAAACTGTCTCGGATTTTCCTATTAACAAGTGTACCCAAAGCCCCCATTGGCCTTGCTAATGGGTAATAGCATATTACTACTATATTGGTGAAGGCCTTTAGTAGATTACAGACAAAGTTGGTTAATTAGTGGCATCAGAAATGTTACCCCTACCACAGTCCAGAATCTTCATTTTTCCTACAGTTTCTAATTATTTTCCTCTGAATAAGAATACAGTACCAGATTTCCCAACCTGATTATGTGTGGATTCTTTAAAAAATTTTTTTGAATGGGTAATCAAGCACTACTTATTTCAATCAAAATACACTCAAATAGAACCTAACCACAGATGTATGAATACAAGCAGTTCTGGTATTGATATTGATTTTCCAGTAAATCATCTTAAGCCCAAATGATCAAAAATCAAGACAGGTCAACATCAAAGAAACAGGAATATTGGCATGAAAGCAAGCTCCGTTGATTGGTACAAATTAAAAGATCATTTATTAGTGATTATGCTGTATAATACTGCCAGTGCCAAATGAATGCAATTAAGATGAAATGGGCCCCTGCAGCTACAGGGGTTAATAAAGACTGAATTCCTAATGATTTTTCCATTAATTATGAAGATGTCCACAAAACAGCCTTAACAAAGTGGTGGCCACCTCAGACAAATCTTTGTAATCTGGATAAAATGCCTCCCTTAATTGACACATTACTGGGATAATGTAAAGATTTCTACAGCTCTCAAATCATTACTTGCTGAGTAAAAGGTAAGCAGGAAAAAACGGGTGCAAAACTCATTGTTGGGGAGGAGGGAAGAACATGACAGCTAATGCTTTGAATGACCCGAAAGAACCCTTATTACAACCTGATTACTGACATTGTTTCAAGGCCAGAAGACTAAATGCAAAGTAAGTCATCCTACTTTGCATTACTTAATTACTCCTAGAAATATTGACATGGAATTGTTTTTGCCTATAAATGTGAGAAAGAAAGAAAAAGGAAGAGAAGAAAGAGATGACAAGAGGAAGATGGAATGAAAGGTGGGGTAGAAAGAAAGAAGGAAAGGCAAGAAATAATTATTGGGATTTAAGAATACAATAGTGTCTTCTCTTTTGGAGGGTACCATAATGTGATATTTAAAGTAACTTATTATGTTGGGATTTGGTCTTATAATTGAAAGCCACAAGGCACATTGATTATAACATTGAAAATAGTTGTTAAATTTAACAAGTTTCAGTATACTAACTTTCAGTCAATCATTTAGTCAAACAATAAGGACTTATTAAGCTTCAACTATGTGCTAAGTATTCTTCTAGGCACTGGGGATACAAATACAGTAAATAAAATAATCCCTACTGATAAGGAGATTACATTTAAATGGGGGGAGACAAGAAGGGCCTGTATGTATGTGTATGCACATACAAATATACAAACACACAGACAAAGAGAGTAAGTGTAAAGAGAATAAATATAAAGTAGTTAAATATCATATTTGGGGGGAAGGAAGGTAACACAAATTGAGGGGATTAAAAAGATTTCCCTTAGAAGCTTGTGCTTTCATGTAAGTGCTGAGTAAAAAGAAAGATTCTATGAATTGGAAGTGAGGAGAGAATATATTCTAGACACAAGAGACAATGTGCCATGATACACGCACACACACATACACACACACACACACGGGAGGTAGAAAGCTATAGGGGAGGAAGAGACAAAAGTCTAGTTTTTGTTATTGTTTTGTTTTATTTTTCTAGATTGAAGAGGGCGGGAAGAAAGTAGGTTGGGAACAAGGTTATGAACAACTTTAAAAGTTAAACAAACTTTATTCAAGACAATAAGAAATCTTTGGAATTGATTGAGTAGTGGAGTAACATGGTCAGAACAGCTCTTAATTCACTTTGCCAGCAAGGTGGAGGATTGGCCTGAAGAAAGAGAGGCTTTACTCAAGGAGACCAATTAGGAGGCCATTTTAAAAATCTAGGCTGTAGGTAATGAGGACTTGAACCAAGGTGGCAGCTATGTAAGCAGATGGAAGAGTTTGAATACGTGATATTGTGAAGGTACAAATGGCAAGATCTGACAACTGACTGGCTATGTGGGATGATGGACAATGAAGACTTGAGGATAACACTGAGGGGAGATTTATGAAACTGGGCAAATGAAAAGATTGAAGTACCTTCAGTAGCAATAGGGAAGTTTGAGGAAAATGTGTGTTAGGAGGGGAAGAGAATTCATTCTGTTTTAGATAGGCTGAGTTTCAAATTTCATCAGAATATCCAGTTGGAAATGTTTAACAGATGCTGCAGAACTGAATTTCATGGGAAATATTTGGGCTGGACATATGGATCTGGAAATCAATGGCATATATCTCATGGGAGATAATATGTTTCTCCCTTCAATAACATTCAATAAACATTTATTAAGAGTTTGCTATCTATCATCCATGGTGCTAGGCATGGAGAAGATACAAGAAAAATAAGACATGGTCCTTGTCCCTTCAGAGTTTAAACTTTAGTAGTAATGATAAAACATGTGCACAAATAAGTATGATATAAAATATAACATCAAATGTATCAAACAAAATGATGTGTGAAAAGAAAACAGAGGGGCGGCTAGGTGGCGCAGTGAGTAGAGCGTCAGCCCTGGAGTCAGGAGGACTTGAGTTCAAATTCAGCCTCAGACACTTAACACAAAAACTAGCCATGTGTGGCCTTGGGCAAGTCACTTAACCCCAATTGCCTTCCAAAAAAAAAAGAAAAGATAACAGAGAGAGCTTCCAGCCAGGTGAATAAAGGAAGGTTTTATGGCAGAAGTGGGATTGAAGCACTTGGAGTCTGGTTAAAGTATTAGCAGGTAGATCTTGGGGGCAGGGTAGCAGCATACTAGAGATAGGAAATGGCATCAGTAAAAATGTGGGGCATATTTGGGGGACAGTGAATAGTGTATTTTGGCTGCAGCACAAAATAATAAATAAGCAGTAATATTGTGACATACAGCTAAAAAGTTAGTCTATCTATAAAATCTGTTTGGTATTAGTCAAAAAATAGAAAAGTGGTTCAACAGAATAACTAAGTAAATAACCACAAGGAATAAACAAATAACAGTCTGGTGTTTGATAAACCAAAGAACATAAATTACTGGGGAATGACTTTCTATTTTACAAGAACTTCTGGAAAATACAGAAAAGTAGTTTGGTAGAAATTATGTACAGACAAGCATCTTACACCACATGCCACAAATAAAAAATGTATACACAATCTGATTACAAAAGGTTACTTTTTTTTTCCAAAAAAAGAAGACAATAGAATTAAATACCTTTCAGGAACTAATGTGGCTAGGAAGCCAATTCTTTAGCTAAATAAGTTATAGAAGTGAATATAAAGACAAAATCAAAAGTCTTGATTTTAAATTTATAAAGATTTCATTTGAATAAAATCAATACATATAGAATAAGAAAAAGAATTAAATGTAAAAAATATAATTTATATCAAACATCACTGACCATTATCTAATACTGAAGATGTATAGATAATTGACACAAATATAGAAAATTAAGAAAATAGGTGGTCAAAAACATGAAATAAAAAATTTTTAAAGAAGAATTGTAAAATATAATAACCAAATGAAAATGTGCTCCAAATCACTAAAAATGAGAAAAATGCAAATTAAAACAAACCTGAAGCTTTTACTCATACTTTGAAAATTGGCAAAATGAAAAAAAAAATCACGGGAACAATAAATGTGAGGGGAAATGGAAAAGAATTAATTCATAAATATACCATTGGTGGAGCTGTAAAATGGTCCAACCCTTCTGTTATTTTTGTTCTCTGACCCAGCAATCACAGTAGTAGGCATATACCCCCAAGAGTTCAAATACAAAAATAGAGATCCAATATATAATAAAAATATTCACAATAGCATTTTTATGGTATGAAAACAAAGCATAGGTCAATTAATTGCTGAAAGTCTAAGTAAACTGTTATATGAATATGATGGAATTATTGATGGGCAATAAGAAATGGCAAATGAGAGATTTAGAGAAACCTGGAAAGACTTATATGAAATAAAGAGAAATAAAAGAATATACGCAATTACTACAACAAGGCAAATAAAAAGATCCTTAAAAGGATGCCAAACAATAAGCAACTGAAAAACCAATAACAGTGTATGTGTATGTGTATGTGTATATGCTGTATGTGTATATGGGCATGGATATGTGTGTATATGTATGTATGTATATGTGTGTCTATATGTATGTGTATATGTCTGTGTGTATATATGTGTATGTGTATATGTCTGTATATATGAATATGTCTGTATGTCTATGCATATGTGTAGTGTCTGTATGTATATGTATATGCATATGTGTATATGTCTATGCATTTGTGTATGTATATGTGTGTACACATATATGTGTATGTCTGTGTGTATATACTTATACACATATAACTTAAAAGCTAACTTGGTATTAGATTAAAGGGTCTGAATATAAGCCAAAGGAGAATGTACTTTTTTCCCCTTGCAATACACAGTTTTGAGTGGTGGGGTCAGTTTTTGAATTACAACTCTTAATCTGGCAGTCAGTGAAGGATGAATTGGAAAGGAAGAGAGATTAGAGTTAAGGAGAATACTGTAATAGAAGGCAAGGACAAGAATCCACATTAGAGGTGATAAGGGCCTTAATAAGGATGATGACAGTACACAAGGTAAGGAAGACATAGATTTGAGTGATAATATAGAGATAGAAGCAAAAGAATGGGTTTCTTAAGGCATAGGGGAACTTGAATGAGGTCTTAATCAACATGTATGATTGGAAGAATGTTGGGATCATTGGCAGAGAGAGACAAGTCAGGAAAAGGAAAAGTTTTAAGGTAAAAGAAAATAAGTTCAGTTTAAGACAGATTGAGCTTATGCTTCCAGACATTTAAAACACACACACACACACACACAAACAAACAAACAAAACAAAGCATCACTACCACCACCACCATCACAACAAAACACTTGTCCTCAGAGGCCTACATCTATATATAGCAGCTTCATATCCCAGCATTCCTGCAGACACCCACCAGGTCCCTCCCCTCAGTCAGTCCAATCCCATTCTCATTAACACCAGGGGGAAGAAAAGACAGATCCTGTCTTTTGATGAGTACTGGCAGGTCAGATAATTTTGACATAAGAGACATTCTTCTTTCCTAAAAATGAGGATCTCATTTTGTGCTCTTCCAAGCTGAATGTACTTTGCAAACTTGCATCTCTACTAGACATATACATATATGTTTGTGTACATATGTTTGTATATATGTATATACACATACACATGTAAAATGTATACATATGTATATGTGTGCATACATAAATATGGAGGGAGAGAGAGAGAGAAAGAGAGAGAGAGAGAGAGAGAGAGAGAGAGAGAGAGAGAGAGAGAGAGAGAGAGAGAGAGAGAGAGAGAGGGAGAGGGAGGGAGAGGGAGAGAGACAGAGAGAAAGACAGAGAGACAGAGAGAGACAGAGAGACAGAGAGACAGAGAGAGACAGAGAGAGAGAGACAGAGAGACAGAGAGAGAGACAGAGACA
>NW_027187391.1:57564067-57581750 GCF_028583685.1 Petaurus breviceps papuanus
GAGAGAGAGAGAGAGAGAGAGAGAGAGAGAGAGAGATGAGAAAGAGAAAAGGGATGCTGAAATGGGAAGCCCTGCTGAGAAAATTGATCAGTAGGAGCACATGACTCCCTGCTGATTATAACTGATCGAAAAATGGGTGAGATGAAGATCTCTTTTTTATGGGTTTGAGTATATTACAGAGAGGAAGGCAAAGAGATGAGAATTAAAATGCAGTTTCAGTGAGATTCACAGACTATTCTTTCATGCATGATGATTCTCTAAAACCCCAGGAGATATGGAAAACTCATGGACTCCAACAAACTCCATGAAATAGACAAAGATTATATTACTTCACAGCATGATTTATGCTTCCCAAGAAAGTCACACTGATGCAACCAACATTAATTAAGTGCCTACTGTGTATAAGAAGCTGTGCTAGGTGCTAGGAAAACAAAAGTGAAAAATAAGGAGATTACAGTCCAATTGCAGATGATACAATATACACATAGAGAAGTATGATATAGTGGGGGAAGCAATTGAAGTAAAAGAAAGGCTCGGATAAAAAAAAACCTATAGAAAAAGATTCAGTAGAAAATTCCCATTTTTAGTTGAAGGGGATGATAAAGGATTCAAAAAGTGGTAGAACCTTATATGGGATTTACAGAAAGAGAAGGATTTATTTTCTTATTCATTTACCCATTCATTCATTTATTTTAATTTAGAAGCTATTTTTTCTAGTGGCAAAGAACTGAAAATTAAAAGGGGTTCACATCAATTGGGAACTGAATGAATAAATTATGGTATATGAAAGTAAGAGAAGGATTTTCAAAGCTTAAATAAGGCAAGATTGTATTCTAGGCATAAAGGACAGCCTATCCAAATGACTAGAGCTGTGACAATTTAGAATGATCTGGGAGAACAGCTGGTACTCCAACTTTGCTAGAACATATTAAATGTGAAGGATGTTTGTATGAAAGCATAAAGCTAGGTCAAGGTCATACTATGGAGGCCCTTAAATGTTAGACTGAGGGCTTTGAGTTTTATTCAATAGACACTTGGGAGCCACTAAATAATGATAGTAACAAGATAGAGGGCGGGGTTGGACTTAGGAAGACCAGTTAAAAAGTTAGTTCAATAATATAAGTGATAGCTGATGAATACCTGAACTAGTGTGGCAGAAACGTGAGTGAAAAGGAAAAGATGGGATATGAAAGCTATTGTGGAAATAGCTTTGATAGAATTTGGCAAATCATCGGAAGACAGAAATGTAAAGGACAATGAAAGAGTACTGAAATTTTGAGCTTGAATGACTTAGAAGAACAGTGGTGGTGATGATGATGTTAATGAAGATGATGATGATGGGGATGATGATAACTAACCTTTATATAGCATTCCAAGGTTCCTAAAATGTTGTATCTATAGATATACATATATGTGCATACATACATGTATCATCTAATCTGATCTTCCAACAGTTCTGTAAGGTAGGTGCTATTATATCATCAATAGAAAAAAGGAATTTGATAGCATGTACAGGGATTTTAGTGGGGCTGGAGGGGAGATGATTTAAGTTTCTTAACTAATGAGTTGGAGGTTACAATAGGACACATGGGTAAAGACTGACATATGGAACTGAAGCTGATGAAAGACATAAGAGCTGGATAAATAGACAGATCTATTGATAGATCTTTGTAATCTAGTATTAGATACATAGATGTAAAGATACATATGGGCTTATGTATCTATGTCATTCATACCTGGAATACATTCTTGCCTATGAAAGCTGTGAAAATTCTTCTCTTACTTCCATATACCATAATTTATTTATCTATTTCCCAAAAGAAAGGTACCCCTTTTAATTTGAAATTCTTTGCCACTAGAAAAATAACTTCTAAATTAAAATAAATGAATGAATAAGTAAATGAATAAACAAATTAATCCTCCTCTTTCTTCATACCCCATATCAGGTTCTACCTCTCTTTGAACAGAAACTTCATAGAAACAACAATTGACATCATGGAGTCTAAGGTGGTAACTGGGAATTAATGCATCTGAGACAGATTTTATTCTGGACTGAACTGTACAGAGACAGTGGATACTGTGAGCCCTAGTGTGTGCTACTATTAACACTAAATTTGATGTACCATGGGCCCACTCAAAGGATCAGTCTTCTGTAGGTCTGTATAGTCAAGCTTATATGTTGATAGAGGATATAATTTCAGTGAAAATTTTAGAAGTCCAGGCCCTTATAGGGATTAGAAGGTTCAGAGTTTGGCAAGGTTATGTATCCCTTCACTGCCAACCCTTACTTAAAAGTGCTAACATAGGAAGTAGACTGTTTTTGCCCTTTGGTGATCCAGTTGCACAATAACTGTAGGATAGGTACACGCCTCAAAAAAAAAAAGAGAGAGAGAGACATTAGCACCCTATGGAAAAGAAGCATGCTCCCCTGGATGTCATAATCCTGCAAGAAAAAGGGAGAAAAGAAAAGGACCAAGAGTAGAATCTTAGAGAACACAAACATTTATGAGTCGAGAAGAATGTAACAAACTATTAAGGGAGATAGAAAGGTAGTCAAACAGGTAGAAGGAGAGTAAGGGAAAAGGAGCTTCAGAGAAGAGAGGAGAGAATATGTAGAAGAGAGGAGTGATCAACAATGTCGGTATTGCTGAAATACGGAAATACAGGGGCTAATTAAGACTGAGTAAAGGCTATTGAGTTTATCAATTAAAAGATTAAGGGTGAGATCATCAAAAGCAGTTTTAGGAGAGTTTTGAGTTCAGAAGCCAGTAGAGGCAGAAAAAGAGACTTCTAGAAGATTAGTAGTGAAAGGGAGGGGAGCTATAAGATGATTTGCAGTTTAGAAGTAGGATATGGGAGAGACAGAGAGTAAGAAAGAGGCAGATAGAGAGACAGAGAGACAGAGAGGGAGAGAAAAGGGGGGGAAGAGAGGGAGGGAGGGAGAGGGAGAAGGGGGAGAGGGAGACAGAAGGAGGGAGGGAGGGAGAGAGAGAGACCTTAAATCCTTAAATTCTCTACATATGGAATGCAGGAAGGAGGGGGTGGGGGGGTCTAATTATTTGATTCTCACTAAGCCTAGTGATGGACAGATCTGTAAGACTGGTAAAGTACAGAGCAGCTCAGACTTCAGCTTCAAACCTTTAAAGTTCCCACTCAAAACTATTTGCAGGAAAAAAAAAATTTTCTCTTATTATTAAGCTTATTCAATTAACATGCATGCTCAGAGTGACTCCATTGACTATCTTCCTACCTAACAGTGTTTTGTGCAACCTGTAGCTATTAGATAAACAGAAGATTCATCTAGTGTTTCTTTTCTCAGTCCCTTAAAAAGTTACATAACAACTAGTGTCAAAGTCCCAATTACATTCTTCAACAGTAGCAATTTTCGGGGCAGCTAGGTGGCACAGTGAATAGAGCACTGGCCCTGGAGTCAGGAGGATGAGTTCAAATATGGCCTCAGACACTTGACACACTTATTAGCCGTGTGACCTTGGGCAAGTCACTTAACCCCAATTGCCCTACCCTCCCCCCTGCAAAAAGAAAAAAAAAGTAGCATTTTTCATATACTACTAATAATAGCTAAAATTTATATAATGCTTTAAGATGTGCCAACCACTTGCCAAATATTATCTCATTTTATTCTCACAAAAGCCCTAGGAAATAGGTGCTATTATTTTACCCATTTTACAGATGAGGAAACCGAGGCACACAAAAGTTAAGTGACTCCCCAAAGATTATACAGCTAGTACTTATCTGAGGTCAGATTTGAACTAGGTCTTCCTGATTTCAGGTTCATTGCTTTATTCACCATACTACATAGCTGCTTCTATCTTTGAAATAGCCTTAATCTTTGAAATA
This sequence comes from Petaurus breviceps papuanus, assembly GCF_028583685.1. Classification (NCBI taxonomy): domain Eukaryota; kingdom Metazoa; phylum Chordata; class Mammalia; order Diprotodontia; family Petauridae; genus Petaurus; species Petaurus breviceps. The sequence continues at coordinate 57,567,926 of NW_027187391.1, forward strand.
GCACCTTTGCATATGACATTTACCACATAAGGAATAATTTCCTTTCTTCCTTACAGAGGAATTGTCTCCTTTAAATTCTATCTAAATTAATATGATAGTTATTTTTCTAAATAATTACAATTCTATTCCTTCATAAAGTCTTTTTTTGCTAATCAGTAATCTGTGAACAGTCGCCCAATTCTATCATCAACAGAATACCATCATCCTACCAAAGATGATAATGTAATGATTTGTAAATGGATTCAACCTCACATTTTTCAGTTACTTATAGACTTAATTTAAGGAAGCTTGCAATAACCCTGTGAGATAAATATGGGAACAATTATTGCCCCTGTTTCAGAGATGAGAATCTATACATATGAATACCTATGCCATATATGTAAGTCTATCCTGATTTGAAGAGATTTTTGCTTTTATTTTTGCATTCTAGATCCCTCACTGAGGCATAACACATAGCAGCTGAGCTTTAGTTTTCAATAGGTAATGTTAAACATATTTTTTGAAGAAAAGTCAAAATGGAGTTTGTGTGCTTTGTAGAGATTCACAGGATTCAGAGTGCATCAGTTCAGACCTGTGTTTGAGTTCGGGCATTGATACTTACTGCCTTTGTGACCCAGAGTAAACCATTTAAACTCTATGGTCTTCAACTTTCTCACGTGCGAAATAAAAGGATAGACAGACCAGCTGGGAGGGAGTCAGAGAAGAAAGCACCCAGTCAGATTCAGAGTAAAGAGGATAATGAAGGTTGGCTAGTTTAGACTTCTCCCCAAAGTGGAGGTCCCAGAAAGAACTCATGAAGTGAGGGGAGAGGAGTGGAACACACATTATAGCAGGGTAATATTCCCCGGGTGAAACACTACAGGGAATGTTGGATATTCTGTGATGAGGAGGCTTCAGTTGCTGATTAAAGTTGCAGTGTGAGGTGGAAGCTGATTCATGGTTGTAAAACTGGGAAAGTCAGAACAGAACCCATGGAAGTTGCTGGGAGGGAAAATGAGCTTCATTTTGAAGGTAGTCACTTATCCAATTGGTGTACAAACTTTTCTCTATTTGTTATATTCACTTAGAGTTTGTATCCTTTACATCCTACTAAGAAGTTGGAAGCAGAGGAAACTCAGATTAAGAATTTTAGAGAAATTTTACTCCTTAACCTTTCACAATTTCAGTGTTACTCCCTCTTGTCCTCTGCTTTTAGATTCAAAGAAATAAAGATAAACCTATAGAACATAATTAAAAATAGACATCAGAGTATGAGGTGGAGAACAAAGTAAATTGCAAATGTGAGTATGATAGATATCTATAGTTCCCTGATTTCTGGATAAGATTGTAGTTAAAGAGGAAATTTCCATCATATATCTATGGGGATGTGTATGTGTCTGTGTATCCATATATGTGTGTATGTATATACATATGTATATATGATAAAATACTATTCTAAAGATATGACAGTGTAGCGGCAAGCACCCCAAGCGTCCTCAGGGTTTGCTGCCACCACAGGTTCTTGGATCTGCTTTGTTAAAGGAAAGCAACTCAAAACGGGTTGACAAGCTTACTTTAATCAGTCAGACATATATCATTTACCTTGTTCAGGGGAAAAGGTCAGCACCCCGAACTTCAAAGTACACAGACAGAATTATCAAGACAGAAACAGTAGACAGATTTCAAACTGTCCAACCATTACATCCATACCCAGTCAACATCTGGGTTTCAACATATGGGTTTTTTCAAAGCCGGGGGCTTTTGAAACAACGGCTTCCCAGAATCCATATCAAATCATAGAACATTTCTCAAATTGAGCCCCCAAAACAAAGCCTCACATCAGGGCTTATATAACCTTCTCCTGGCTCAGAGAATGTAACAACCTTATTGACCCACTGGCCAATCAAAAAGTATCTACTGAAAAACAAGCTTCCCACCCCAAGCTTCAGGTGCACTTTAGCCTAGGGGCAGGGAAGATCTTCCAAATTTGCATTCCCATTACAGACAGTAATAAATGATAATAACAAATTAATAATCATAATAAGTAGTAAGAGATAGTAATGACTTGCTACTTAAGAGGACTAGCCTAAGTACCCATAGAGATAAAGTTGCAGAGTCAGGACAAGAGCCAGCTCCTTTTGTTCCACTGGAAACAATAAATAAGCCATTATTATCTCTAATGGCTGGTTCTACCACCAGAGGGATCAGGTGTGCTTAGTCCCACTCCAAAATTCTAATGGGAACTGTGGTAGGATAATACAAAGCATGGGATTTAGAATCAGAAGATTGGAGTTTGAATGTCATCTCCTCTACTTAAAGATCTATGTGATTATGGAGATATCACACATCTCTGGGTCTTGGTTTGTTATCTTTCAAATGGAGGTACAGTGGAATTAGATGAACTCTGATATTCCTTTCAGATTTAAATCGGGGATCCCATGAGTCTACAAGCTTGAATACTGCAAAATTATGTCTAATCAAGTCAATAATTAAGTAGGTACTATATGTCAGGCCCTAAATTAATTACTTACTGAAGAAACAAAAAGGGGGGTGGGGCAATAAAACAGGCCCAGTTCTAAAGGAATTCATAATCTAATAGAGGAGACAACATGCAAACAACTATAAACAAATATAGATAAATGGATAAATAGTAATATGGTTTAGTAGGAACCCCAACATGTCAGGATACAGGGCAGTGTCCCCCTGGAATGAATTCATGCACTCAAACCTTCTTCCAGTCAAGGGGTAAATGTTATTGTAATGCCAATAGAAGCAGGCAGGGTTCCCAGTAAACCAGCAACTAAGTGGGGATAAACTGAAGCTTATATACAAAAGGGACAGTGAAAGGGATCAGGATGGGATTAAGGGCTGGTAAGTAGTCTGGGGTGGGCCAGGTGAAACAATGAAAGGAATGTCAAGTAAGCTAATTAGGTGACCTAGTAATCTGGGGTGGGCCAGTGATCTGGGCTGCTGAAATGTGTACTGGAAAATTCTGGGCCTTTAGGGGTCCAGATCCCATTAGTACATCTACAGGATCATGGAAAAAAGGAATATGAAATAGGACAGACTTCAGGAGATAGTAGAGGATTGAAGGGTCTAGTGTGCTGTGGTCTATGGAATAATCGAGAGTTGGCCACAACTGAATGACGTGGGTGTGTGTGTGTGTGTGTGTGTGTGTGTGTGTGTGTGTGTGTGTACAGGATAAACTGAGGATAACCAATGCTATTCAGTATTTCTCCTCAATGTCAGACAGTAGTAAATACTTCAAGGAAAGATTACACAGAAAGGTACTAAAGTGGTTAAATTTTCCTTCGTAGATACTTTTCATTTGGAATGATGGTTACCAGGGGCAGATTTGTAGTCATCTGTCTCAAAATTTCAAATTACATATAGAGGTATTAATGCCTTTATGCATAACATTTAAAACAGTGGAAAGACTTTCAGATTTGGAATCAAAGTAGCTGAATTCAAATAATATTTCTGACATTTAGTACCTCTGTGACCTAGAGCAAGTCATTTAACTCCCTGGGGCTGCTCCCTCATGAGGAGAATAAGGGAACTGGGAGAATTGAAGAGGTTACCCATAAAGTGGGTTAGGGTTGATCTGGAGACCCCAAAATACCAACATACGGGGTCCTGCCAAATGAATTCAACTCGAGTCTTCTCAGCCAAAGAAAAGTAAAGTTTATTAAAAGTTCTCTTGTATTAGACACAGTAAGTCTGTGCTATGTCATTCTATAGAGCTCTCACATACATGGAGACAAGATGGGATCTTATATACAGAAAGGTTGTGGGAGGCATCTAGGGGTAGTCTGAGTAGGAGTTTGGGAGGAGTCTTCAGGAGTCAGATAAGGTCAATGAGTGATTAAGGGTGGGAAGTTGCTGGAGGCTACCTGGAGACTACAGACAATGGTAGGCTAGGCCAGTTCAAGGGTGGATTGATACTTTGATAGGCTCAAGGGTGGGAAGTCTAGTGACAGAGGTTTGGGCCCAGCCACGATGTAAGGCTTATGGCCTCATGCAGATACCTCATCAAATGGGATGATTTAATCAGAGTTCAAGGGGGTTTCCCAGAGCCTGTACCTCAAGGACTCAAGGAGAGCTCAAGGGGGCTATCAGAGCCCATACCTCATCATTGCCCCCTCAAACAGACCTCTAAGTTCCTTTCTAAATAGAGATCCCTATGATTCATCCTTGGGTTAATAATGCCCCTTTAAAAAAAAATATTGCCCTACCGTGGTAAATATCAATGAGAAGAAAAGAAGCTTGTTTAAAAATCTGGATTGCTTCACTCTAGCAGTACTAGAATAAGAAAAGTTTATAGACTTGCTGGGGATTTAAACTTATACATTGTTAACAATCCTAAATGAAGAAGAGAAGTGATTGGATCACATGGAAATTGCTCACTGCACTCATTTCTCACTTTCAAATGGGGAGAGCATCTCCCTCCAGATTGAACTTTTCCTTGTTAAAAAAGAAAAAGAAAATTAAGCAAAACACTAATTTAATGATTGTATTTGACAGAGTGTACAAAACATTCCTCTCTATTAATCCCTTACCACTCTGTGCAGAGGAAGAAGTCAACACTTCAGGATCTGTTCCCCAGGATCATCATTTCCCCAATCATTTATCTCTCTCTTATGAGTTTCAATGATGACTTGTCCAAGTGCCTAACTTATTCCCAGAGTATGACAAAGGCAAAAATGGCAAAATCTAGCTCAGGATTTTGCAATAAATGGTCATTTGTGCAAGACCATTGGTTGGTCTCTATGTGCTTGTATCTCATGAGGGTGTGCATGCACAGACATAGACAAACACACATATACACACACACACACAATGGTCTTATCAGTTCAACTAGGAGCTATTTAAGGACAGTAATTGCATCTTATATGGGCTTTATAAGATTTGAGGCCTATTGTTATGAGCTAAAAATATGATATAAAATATACTGGGAAAGAAGGCTGCTCCAAGTCAGGATTTGTGAAAAACTGACAATCTGTGGAAAGGAGCTTTCCCTGGTGGCATTACGCTATACCCAGCTCTAGCCAATGCTTTTACTCTCTCACTTTGATAAGTAGCAAAATTCCCAACAATATTAAAATACAAATATCTCTATGAACATTACTGCTCAGTAGGTCATTTCCCATTTCCCTTTAAAGTCATTCGGTTCACTCAAATGTATTCTTCTGGGGTGTCTTGGCTGTCTTCCTCCTGTGCTTCAAGGATAACCACAAGGGCTATGTGGAGAGTGCAGATTTTCTTTTCTTTCTTTTTTTAAGGAAAAAACTGTTTCATGTGATGCTAAAAAGGGCTCTATTCACTCAACCTCAGGTTTGTGAGGCAAACTAGCCAGCCTGGCTCCTTCGGTTAGTGAAAGTTGGAGAATTATTATGGGGCTGGCTGGCTTTTCTTCCCTAGGCCTGTGTTATGCTTCAACTGAGACGTAGGTTCCTGAATTTTATTTTTATTTTGCACATGTTATTTTGGCTTGGTGAAGTGTTCATGAATAATGCTAGTTTATTTTCATAACTTTGTTTCATGAGAAGAAAGTTGCAGAGAGACATTTTCTCAGAATGGAGCAGACATGTTTGGTAGGTGAGGACAGGCAGATGGTGTCAGGAGATTTTGCCTGTTATGGGGAAGGATAATCAGGGATGTGTTTCTCCAGCTATCCAAAGCCAGTCAGGCTCCGCTGGGAGAAGGCACTATTTGCATGTTTCTTTCATCAAGTTTTTTTTTTTTCTCCCAATGTCATATTAATGGTTCAAAGGGAAATATGTATTCCCTCTTTCTTTACTGTTATTTTAAAAATGCATCCAGTGTTTGTATGGTATTTGATTTTTTAATTTATAAATAAATAAAATACCTAAAACTGGCCACTCATAATAAATCTTTAAGTTCCTGGGCCAATTATGTGGAAATCAAAATCCAAACTCATTTGGTAACTTCAAGCAAATCCTGGCTATTTTGTGCCCATCATGTACTGACAAGAAGTTACATGCAGCTTTGCTGTGTGGTTTAGGGTAAAATCTAATTATTTTACGTTTTCCTTAATGAGTCTCACCATTTAGTATATATGTAGCCCTAGAAATCTTTACCTGTGGTCTAAAGTTAGCTTATATGTGATGGGTAATATTGAATCCATTACTTCTGAAGTTATAGGCAAACCTCACATTAGGAGACTAGTCAATGTAATAAGTACCTGGGATGTGCCAGGAACTATGGTAAGTGTTAGGGAAACAAAGAAAGGCAGTAACAATCCTTGCCCTCAAGAAACTTGAGCTCTAATGGGGAGACATTAGTTATGATGCTTATTAAGCAAATTAGATAATAAATGCAAATATTGCTATTATTGCAATAATAATAACACTCTAAGGTTTAGAAAGTGTTTCAATTTGATTCTCACGAGTATCAGGTGAGGTACTTTTATTAGTCTCAAGAATATGAAGAAACTGAGACAGAGAGATTTGGTGATTTCCCTAAGGTCTGAGGCAAGATTTGAACTCAGGTCTTCCTGTGCTCAGCTCTATCCACCTAGTTATTTACTGTTTTACAGGCATAAAGAAGCTTATGATAAGATTTTATACCTAATTCTTAGAACTTCTCAAACTTTCTTAGGAAACAGCTCCCTGGGGTCATCTTCCCTAGTTACAGCTGAAAATATATCCTCACATTTAAATTACTCTCTCTGGTGGCAGTAACAGTATGCAAGCCTCAAGGGGAAAAGAAAAAAAAAGGAAAACAAATGAAAACAAAAACAAAATGGATTCAGCCAGAGAAAATAACTACACTTTCAAATTTGACTCTTCCTGATTAAAGGGTCTTACAACCTGGATATAAACTTCTTGAGGATGGGGACTGACTCATTTTTTGTCTTTGTTACCTCAGTGTCCTGTGCTTAGTAGGCACTTAAGAAACATGTACTGAATTCAGTAGACATGATTTGTCTCTATTCTACATATCTACATTAGCTGTCAGTGTGGCACTCAGGCACAGAAATTTGCTTTTGCAGCATTGAATAATATAAAAGTAGAACATAGGATTTCACTCTACCTTTTTTTGATTCCACAAACCTTCCCACTGTCTCAGGTTGACATTCAGGCCATAGCCACCACTTTTTCCCCCCAGTGGCTCAAAGATATGGATTAATGGGATTAATGAGAGAGGAATTGGAAAAACAAAGTCCATCTTCCCAGTGGGAAAATGCAGCTCATAACAAGGAAGCAACCTGGCTGGATTCTGAAGTTTATGTACAAAGACATCTTCATAATTCAGCTGATCAATGTTTATATCCTTTTTGGCTATAGTATAAAACCAGTGCAAAGCTAAGCAGGCATTGGACACTTTATAGTGAGCTTTAGCATAAAAAGTGGGGAAAAGGGCAATGAAGCCATCAGTGGAGACAAGGAAAGACTAAAATGTCTATATATTATTTTGAGTTGCCTCAATAATGTATCATAATTGCCAATACAACCTTGAAATTTAAACAGGTAGAATCAGAAAGGTATATTAGTGGATTTTATAGGTGGGGCTGACCACTTAAAAAGCCAGAGGAAGATGTTTTTCTTTCTCTAGTAAGTCATGATCTGGTGGTCATAAGGAGAAAAAGAGAACACAAAAGAGAAAATATATGCATAATATAAAATAAATGATAATTTTCCTGGTATTATCTCAAAACATTTTTTTTCCTTTTCAGTAAATTAAATAATGGATTAATTTCAACTGCAAATCACACAATATAAAATAGTCCTGCACAACCTGTGGTCCTCAGGCTGCTAACAGCACATAGGTCACTTGCAACACACCAAAGGATCTCCTCTACATACAAAGGATGATTTCCTCTACATTTTTTGCAGGGAGTCTGAAATCCTTTGGTGTGCAACAAGTGGTCTTTGGGCTGTAAATGGGCTGCAGGTTGGGCTGCAGGTTGTGCAGGCCTGATATAAAACAACAATGTACTCCTAATAACATCAAACTACTCTTTGGAAAGAAGGTGCCTGCACAAATAAGTGTGATTTCCACGGAGTTACCCTAAGAAAGTAATTCAGTTGGCTTCATAGACAATAATGCTGAAAATGAACATGCTGAAATTCAGTTAGCAAACTTCTGTTACCAACAATGTTTCACGCTTTCATATAATCATAGATCCTGAGCTAGAAGAGACCTTAGAGGTCCACTAGTTCAGCAGTAAGACTTAATGAGTCCATTAAACAATTATTAAACTTGAAATTTTCAGGTATGAACTTTTTGGGCAGTCATATTTGCTTTTTCTAGAAAGACATGGATTTGATTCCTGCTTTGGTCACATACTAGTTATATAACTCTGGGCAAGTCAATTAAACTCTTAGAGATCTAAGTAGTTCTCTAAGACTATAAGTTATAGGGAAGGTACTGATCTGTACATGGTGAAAGAGTTTTCTCATGCCAAAGTTGCATATACCAGTATAATTTCTATGACTACATCTGTAATCTAGGCTTCCCATTTCAGCAGGGGATGCATTTGATCATCCTTATTACAATGATAGTAAAATGCATTTATAAGTAAAGCAAACACAATGAAAATCAGAAGAGTGCAACTTTTTCTAAATGTGATTTGCATGGTTCTTGACTAAATTTTCAGATGCAATTACAACATAAGAAAACTATGAGAAATCTAAATGATCCTGTAAGCCAAAGTAGTAAAAACAGTTTTTCCCCAACCCAAGTTCCTACATCTCTGTATTTTTTCCTTTCTTCATTCCTTCCTTCCTTGTTTCTTCCTTCTTTCCTCCCTTCCCTCCTTTTTCTTTCCTTCCTTTCTCTTCTTCCCTTCCTTAAAAAAAAATGCATTTCATAGAATAGAAATGGTAATTTTTTTTGAAAAGCCTTTTTTTTTTTTTGCTTTTTGGAGGGGAGAAGGTAGGGCAATTGGGGTTAAGTGACTTGCCCAAGGTCACATGGTTATTTTTTTGTGTGTGTTAAGTGTCTGAGGTCAAATTTGAACTCAGGTCCTCCTGACTCCAGGGCTGGTGCTCTATTCGCTGCACCACCTAGCCACCCCTCGAAAAGCTTTTAAACAGAATAGAGTTGACCTAGAAATAAAGAGAACGCAGAAAAAATAATAGCTGGAACGCTCACTTAACTCTAAGAATTTTTATTCAGTTTTTGACTCAACCCCTTCTCTACCTTCTGTCATGACTAGTGTAATGCCCTGGCCTAACTTTCTTTGAAAGCTAATGCTAGTGTTTAAATCTTACACTGTAAGCTAATTCTATGTTACTGGTTTTCTGCATCATGTTTAGGGAAATGCTTTTATCAAAGCTCTATCTAGCCAAATCTTTGTAATGAGCCATGTTACAATAGAGGCTTGTTCTATACCTCTATTTTTTTGGAGTAATAAAATTAAATAAGTTTAGTTCAGGCACTTTTATTTAATTTTTAATGACCCAGGTCATTTCCACCTTCAGACTCTTGCCTAAGAATATGTAATCTGGGAATGAGGCAACTTGGACAGGAAGAGGAAACATAGAGTTGGGATCAGAGAACTTGGGTTAAAATTCTAGTTCTGTCCCTTATTGTGTGTCTCTGGACAAGTCACTTCATCTCAAGCCTCAGTTCCCCCATCTATAAAAAGAGGAGATTGTACTCGATTATCTCAAAGATTCTTTCTAGCTCTAAATCTATGATCCACAACACTGCTACTGAAAAACTAGAGGAGGTGAAAAAAGAAAACTAGCATTTTTAGGGAAAAAAAGAGAGTCTTATTCTTGTGGTATTCTTTTCCCCCCACTGAGCTCAAAAAGAATTGGAAATTCATAGATTCATCAGTTCATGGATTGTAAAAATAGGAAAGGACTTTATATATCAACTAGTCCTGTCCTCATTTTAACAATGAAGAAACTCAGTCGCAGTGATACTGTGGCAGAAAATGTCAGGATTTCACCAAGAATATTTCACTTGTACATCCTCTGAAACACTGGGTCCAGGGTTATGCTAAAGCCTGAGAGCTGATTGATTATTAAATTTTCAATGTGAACATTTCTACCTCAGAAATTAACAAACACTACTTGATTTATTGTTTGATTTATTGAGTAGACTCTTAAGTTAAGAAAGAAATGAATAAAATGCTAATAATGCAGATTAAACTTAAAAGTATGTCACATATAGTATGTCATGCATGCTCCCCCCACCCCTGACCTTTGTGAAGGGCCAGTTGTCAAACATTTACGAGAACATTACTATGTGGGTCTTACCATCTGCTCTGCAGATCTACCATCAGTCTCTTACCATTGGCCCTACCACTGGGCCCCAAGGACTATGTGCCCTTTCTATCTACTCTGAAACAGAAACAGATACAGATACAGATATAGATAGATATAGGTAGAGATATAGATATAGTTTTCCCCAGTTAGAATACCAATCACTTAAAAGGAAGGACTATATTGCTATTCTAGTTCTATCCCCATCACTTGGCACAGTGCTAGAGAAATCATAAGAGTTTACCAATTATTTTTCATTCATTCACATTCTTTCATTCAATATTTCACATCTGATAGGGATTGTAAAGGCTGTACCCGTTTCACTTTACACCTTTAACTTTTTAAAGCAGGAAAACTGGGTAATTCCTGATTTGTTACTGAAAGGGGAAATGTATAACTTCAGTCTATCTAATTTCTTAATTACTTTAGTGTTTCTTAAATTTTAGTTTTTAATTATATTCAAGTATTGTTTGATGTATTAGACAACTGGACGACAAAGTCACTAGAACACTGAATGGGGAGTCAGGAAGGTGTGAGCTTGAATCCTGCCTCAGAGTTTTTTTAGTTGTATGATTCTAGACAAGTCATTTTACCTTTCCCAGTCTCAGTTTTCTCATCTATAAAATTAAGATGATTATAGCATCTATTCCAGGAGACTATTGTAAGAATAAAATTAAATAATATATGTAAAGTTATTTGCAAACATTAATATATACACACATATTTACTATTCTTATTATTACTATGTGTAAGATATTATGATAGATATCACACGTGCAAAGACTAAAAATGATCAAGGCTCAGTCTTTAAGGACCTTGCATACTATTAAAGGAACAGAATATGCTATACACATGCATTATAGATACAAAATAGTATAATTGTCGCAAGGGAAGGATCCATACAAAATTCTGGTGCTGGAGAGAACACTTTTTGACACATGTATGAAGTATCAGAAGACAGGTATGGTGGTGTAGTGGAGAGATGGACATGAAGACAGAAAGTACTTGGTTCATATCCCATCTGTGCTATATACTGACTGCCCAGATGATTCTAAGTAAGTAACCAAACTTCTCAAAATGCTCTAGGCAGTATTCTGGGATTATTAGTGGCAGCTTGTATGAGTAGAGGAAGATTCCTCATCTGCCAGTTTCCTATACCAATGAAATTACAGGTTCAGTCTCTATGCTATTAGTTATGAAAGTTTAGGTTTTTAAGTCACTTACATGTTAGAGGGCACGTTATACATTTTGAAATTTGAAAAAAAAAACCCTAATAATTACCTAGAGATAAGAAATTTGGTACATTTCATGTCATATGGAGCAAATTCTTCCTTCAATCTCATTTCTTACCTGCTAGTTATATGAAAACAAAACCTTGTTGAATTAAGAGAATGGATTAGAATGAAGTCCATTTAATGGAATTAAAAAAAAATTCTACAGAATATGTAATGCAAAGCATTACAGTCTATTGGACTGAAAGGGGACTGAAATATCCTAAAAGCTACCATAATTAAAGCACAGCCTATTATAACCTTTTGAAAAAGTGGAGCACAAAGAGCTGAGAAGAGCCAACGTGACTTCATAAAATACACTTTGGAAGCCTACAGGGGAGCAACAATCTGTGCAGAAACCAGAAGAGAGAATAAACTCAAGCAAATAGGCTACATGAGCCAAAATTGCAGGAAAGAATATAAGGGCAGCAAAAAGGAAAGTCAGGCAGTGTTAACAAAGGAAGCTAAATGAGGAGGATAGGAAATCTGAAGGGAAAAAAAGCCAGGAGTAGTCATTTGGACTGGTAAATAATGAGCTCTGCACACAGTAGGCACTCAATAAATGTTGTTCAGTGAAGGACTCATAAATGAGGGGTGGTTTGAAATTAATGACAGCTTTAAAATGTCTGTGGCATTGAGCTTATTTCATAAATTGGTCTTTGAGAGGGAAAAAAAGGAGACAAATATTGGACAATCAGGAAGTAATGATGATCTCGTAAAAATAGCCATCTCCAAATGCAGCCTGAGTGAGTCCTTGGAAAGTCTGTATATCTACAAATCAGCAGGCCCAGATGATATACCTTCTATCTGTGGGATGAAAGAAGCCGGCAAGCATGCTAACTGCATCATTTACAGTTATTTTTGAAAAACGGTGGGGATCTGGGGAGCTACCAGAGACTGGAAAAAAAAGAAAATGTAGCAGTCTCATTGGAAAAAGAAATGAGAAGGACCTCTAAAAAATGCTGGAAGGATACTGTTCATAATTAAAATAAGGAAAATAGTTCTATGTACCTATAGGGCAATCATGTGAAAAAATATGCATATAGCCAGACTGACATTTTTAGGAATGAATTTAAGGACCCAGCTTCTTTTCAAAATAATGTGTTCAGTCCATTTAACATGTACAGTACAAATCAATATCAACAAGATTTATTGAAATATAGGCCATAATAGTAAACAAAAGTTGACAACTGACAGGTGATAAGAGAAAGAGAATAAAGAATAATTCTTGGTTGACCAGAAACTTAGGAAAATTCAAATCACCTCTACAAAGACTTACTAGGTACCTCTGGAGACTTACTGATGTTTTCTTTAAGTAGGTATATTATTATGATAGATCTTCTATTCTAATTTGGCCAAATGATCACGTTTGTAATCTAATATCCTACCTTGTAGGTCAGAGGAAAAACCCTGGTGTGTGTTTGAGAGGCTTGATATCATTAGGAATCCTTACCTCAGTCTTTATTCTTAGGACCTATATCACAAAGGTATATTTCACTTTTATGTTTGGCAGAACTGGGAATGAGGAAATTAAGTGCTTGCAACAAAATATAAGTTTGGAAATTAAGGTCTCTACTACCTGAGAGGCAGTATGGCACAGTGGATAAAGTCAAAGACTTTGAGTCAGGAATTAGGTTTATTCCTTCTTCTGACATGCTTAGATGTGTGACTCTGGAAAAGTTATTCAGCCTCATTTTCTTTATCTTTAAGATGAGGGAATTGGACTAGATCATTTCTATGATCCCTTCCAAATCTAAATCTGTTGTTTTATGAACTTATATTCAATATTATACTTCCAGGCATTTCTCTAAGGCTCAAAATCACAAGTAGCTGCTAAGCTACATTGTTAGAAGGAGCTTCTTCACCTGGAAGTTCCCTAAACCAACAGAAATGAAAAAACTATTTTTTTTTTTGCTTTTTGGAGGGGGAAGGCAGGGCTCAAAACTAAAGTTAAAGTACCTTACCAACATCTCCTAAATGCTGAGCACAGGGACCCTGCCCCTCATAAAAACAGCCTTAATGCTTGTTGAATTGAGGGGAGGCATACTGCTGCTCAGAAGGAATCTTCAGATAAGACTGTGTCTTTGGACTTTAATTTTAATTTAATTTAAACCAAGATTTGAGTGTGTGTGTATTATATAAACACATACAAATAAATGTGTATGTATGTATACACACACACACACACACACACCCCTATACACACATACTCAGAGAAGGAGGGAAGGAGGAGGGGAAAGGGAGAGAGACAGAGAGAGAGAGAGAGAGAGAGAGAGAGAGAGAGAGAGAGAGAGAGAGAGAGAGAGAGAGAGAGAGAGAGAGAGAGAGAGAGAG
>NW_027187391.1:57584650-57604504 GCF_028583685.1 Petaurus breviceps papuanus
TGTGATTCCTCTGGGGACACAACAAAAAGATCAAGGGGATCATGGATACTTTAAGGCCTATGGTTTTTAATACAATTTATTAAAAATCAAAATTATGACATTATAAAGAGGGATGACCTTTCATCATAAAACACATTATTTAATAGACAAAGGAAATGTATTAGTTTTCTGGAAATTGGCAGCAAAGTTTTTCATCTTCCGTGAAAGAGAGAAGATAAATCTCAGTGAACCTCAGCTTCCAAGTCATCAGCATTTCATGTCCTAAAAGTTAAGTGAATTTAAATTATTTCCCCAGGTTTTTCTTTTACATTTATTAATTCATGTGAACACCCTTATTGGCTCCCAGGGTGAGCTTTGCACCAACTATTTCCTACTGTGTCCTAGAAGTTTTAGCTCTGACTTTTAGCAGTAGCTCTCAGAGTATGGGGTTAAGTTGGAAACCTCACATCAACAATCTGATTCAGAGGCTGCCTTAGAGATTGTGGGGAAGGCACCATGGTAAAGGATCAGAGATTTATAGCAAGAAGAAACTTCAAAGGTTATCTAGTACAACAATATCATTTTACAGATGAACAAACTGAGGACAAGAGAGGTGTAGTGATTTGCCCACAATGACCTGGGTGGGCGTAAGACTCTAAATCCATATATTTTCTCACTATATCAGTGATGGACTTGGAGTCAGGAAGACCTGGCTCAAATTCCATCTCTAATACTTACTTTGTGACAAACTAATTCAACTCAATGTGCTACAATTTCCTCATCTGTAAAATAGGAACACTTGCAATACTCATCTCCCAGGATTTTTGTGAGGCAAGGCCTGAATTATATATGTGCCATGGGGAACTGGCCAACAAAGGTCCAGTCCTTACAGCATGCAAATACTTGTATTTCTTGGTGGTTTATACTGAAAATCTATTTGGTTCCAATCTACTACATGGAGGTTTAATTTAACTTATTTCTGGTTGTGAGTGATTGCTATTGTTGTTATAGAGAGCTAATAGGCTGAAGACATAGTAAAAAGGGTGCACAAACAGGTTTTAGTAGACAATCTCTTGACATCTTTTCTAAAGATTGTTATGAACCACCACGGTGGGGAAGGGGAATGCAACATTTGTTTTTGGAGGGGTTTTTTTGTTTGTTTTTTTCTCTCCACTCAGTAGACATGTGTCTGTAAATGGACAGAAATCTTTCTTCTGCCTCTTGTGTTTATTCTTTCCTAATCTAAGGCAAATATTCATATCTGCTGAAGGAATTGACCAAGTTACAACCTCGTGAGCTCCAAAAGATCAAAAGAATTATCAGAAGAGGTCTCGTCAGCAGCCAGTGTCAATATGACGATGAGGCAGTAGCAGCAACAGTCTAGTCCAGTGAGAAGGCAGCCAAGAGACCCCAGGACTGGGCTGACCCATAAGTCTAAGATACTGTGTCCTAAAAGTATCCAAGCCAGCTGTCAGATGAATATAAGAGAGTAACTCCTTGAAATAAATTTTTGGGGATTCAATGAGAAGAGAAAAGGACTCCCAGGATCAGGAGTTTTGAAGTACCCATGCTGGGAGGGATTGGAGAGGATTGTTGTAGGAGACAGCATCTGAGCTGAGCTTTGAAAGAAGTGAGTAATTCTAGGAGCCAGAGGTGAGAAAGAAGTACATTTTCTGCCATGATGGAAATAGTGTAAAGGTTAAGAGATGGGCAACAGAATATAATATGTAGGGAAAGTAAAGCAAGTCAGTTTGACTGGAATGCAGAGTACATGAGAAGAACAAGGGGAAAGGTAGTTGGGATTTGATTGTTATGGGTTTCAAAAGCCAAAAAGAAGTTCATGTTTTATCTTAGTCATAAGAGAGAACTACTGGAGCTTCTTGAGCCAAGGAATAAAATGGTCAAACCTGTATTTAAAGAATATTAATAGGGGGGTAGGGCCAAGAAGGTGGAGTAGAAACCAGAACTTCCCCACAGCTCCACCTCCTATAATACTTGTAAAAAATGACTCTAAACAAATTTTAGATCTACAGAACCCACAAAGTGACAGAGAGAAACAAATCTACCACTGAAGATAGCCTGGCAGGCTGGCAGGAAGGGTATATCGCACTGTGCTGGGAGCTGAGCCCAGCCTCACATAAGCCATACAGTTTTGGCCCCAGCACAGCCCTGACCAGCAGCGGCCAGAGCAGACTTCAGGAGAGTGAATCACCAGCAGCTGTGGTAGTTTCCCCGACTTCTCAACCCATAATCACCAAATGGCAAGTAAAAGGTCAGTCAGGAACTCTGCTGGAAGAGGGGGTCGGAAGAGTGAGGTCTGGCCCCTGCCCCCAAGGTGAGAAGTGGCCAAGGCACAGTGGCTCCAGCTACTGCCATGTGGCTGCCTCCAGAGCTCCTGGCCTACAGATTATAGTGAAACCAAGTGACCATTCAGAGGGTAATCACCCTTGCTTTGCCCTGCTTGGATCTGGATCATGGTCTTGGGTGGAGGTCCTAGGGTGTGTGGCCAGGTGCCAGAGCTTGTGGGGGCTTAAGAGAGGGCTCCTCCTAATTGCTCTGACAGCTGATAAAACTCTACCAATTTGGGACAAAGCTCTCTCCATTCTGAAAGCAGAGCTCTATCACAGCAATGAGCTCAAAAGTCAAGTAATTGGCTGGCAATATGAGCAAGCAGAGGAAACGCAATCCTACCACAGATTCCTTTTTCAGGGAAAAAAAGGATAAAAGCATGAAATGGGTGGAAGACAATGAAGTCAAAACTCTTGCATCAAAAGCTCCCAAAAAAAATATGAATTGGTTAGAGGCCATGGAGAAGCTCAAGAAGGAGTTTGAAAACCAAGTAAGAGAAGTGGAAGAAAATTGGGAAGAGAAATGAGAATGATGCAAGAAAATCAAGGAAAGCAAGTCAACAGCCTGACTGAAGAAAATAACACCTTAAAAAATAAACTAACTCAAATGGCAAAAGAAGCCCAAAAAGCCAATGAGGAGAAGAATGCCTTAAAAAGCTGAATTTGCCAGATGGAAAAGGAATTTCAAAAATGCACTGAAGAGAATAACTCCTTCAAAATTAGATTGGAGCAAATGGAAGCTAATGACTTTATGAGAAATCAAGATACTATAAAACAGATTCAAATGAATGAAAGAATAGAAGGCATGAAATATCTCATTGGAAAAACCACTGACCTGGAAAATAGATCCAGGAGAGAGAATCCGAAAATTATTGGACTACCTAAAAGCCATGATAAAAAAAAGAGCCTAAACACCATCTTGCAAGAAATTATCAAGCAAAATTGCCCTGATATTCTAGAACCAGAGGGCAAAATAGAAATGGAAAGAATTCACTGATTGCCTCTTGAAAAAGATCCCAAAAAGAAAACTCCTAGGAATATTATAGCCAAATTCCAGAGTTCCCAGGTCAAGGAGAAAATACTGCAAGTAGTCAGGAACAAACAATTTGAATATTGTGGAAACACAATCAGGATAACACAAGACCTAGCAGCTTCTACATTAAGGGATCAAAGGGCTTGGAATAGGATATTCTGGAGGTCAAAGGAGCTAAGATTAAAACCAAGAATCACCTACCCAGCAAAACTGAGTATAATGCTTCAGGGGAAAATATGGTCATTCAATGAAACAGAGGATTTTCAAGTATTCTTGATGAAAAAAACAGAGCTGAACAGAAAATTTTACTTTCAAATACAAGAAGCAAGAGAAGCATGAGAAGGTAAATAGGAAAAAGAAATCATAAGGAATGTATTAAAGTTGAACTATGTACATTCCTACATGGAAAAATGATAATTGTAACTCATGAGATTTTTCTCAGTATGTGGACAGTTGAAGGGAATATATGTGTCTGTGTGTATGTATAAATACATATATATGTATACATACATATATATGTATGTAAAGGAGGGTGTAGGTGTATATAAATTTATATGTGAGGGTGTGCATATGTATATACATGAATACATAGAAAATGGGCACAGGCTGAGTTGAATATGAAGAGATGATATCTAAAAAATAAAATTAAGAGGTTAGAGGAGAAAATATTGGGAGGAGGATAAAGGGAGAGATAGATTAGGGTAAATTATCTCATATAAAAGAGGCAAGAGAAAACTGTTACAATGGAGGAGAAGAGCAGGAAGGTGAAAGGGAATGGGTCAACCTTACTCTCACTGAATTTGGCTTAAGGAGGGAATAACATACACACTCAACTGGCATCTTACCTTACAGGAAAATAGGGGGGAAAGGGATAAGAGGGGGGTTGAAAGAAGGGAGGGCAGATTGGGGGGAGGGTAGTTAGAAGCAAACACTTTTGAAAAGGGACAGGGTCAAAAGAGAAAATAGAATAAGTGGGGGGCAGGATAGGATGGAGGGAAATATAGTTAGTCTTTCATAATATACCTACTATGGAAATGTTTTGTGTAACTACGCATGTACAACCTATATTGAATTACTTATCTTCCCAGTGGTGGTAGGTGAGGAGAGAAGGATAAAAAATTTTAAAAAGAGAATATTAATCTAATAGCTGTGTAGAGGATGAACTGTTGATTAGTTGATTTCTCATGTCTGATTCTTCATGACCTCCCGTTTGGGGCAAAGATACTGGAGTGATTTGCCACTTCCTTCCCCAGCTCATTTTATAGATGAGGAAACTGAGACAAATGGGTAAATGACTTACCTAGGGTCACACATCTAGAAACTAAGCCATATTTTTTTTAATTCAAGATTCTCCTGATTCCAGGGCCAGCACTCTATCTACTATGCCACCTAGCTGCCTTAGGGGATGTACTAGAAAGGGGAAAAAATTAAATCAAGAAGGCTAATTAGGAGGCTATTGAAATAATTCAGGCAATAGGTGATAATGGCCTGAACAAGAGTGGTGATCATGTGAGCTGAGAAGTCTTATAACAGAGTTAATGGTTCAGTTGACCAGAGCTAGGGATACACACATACATACACACATACACCCATTATCAATATATAATATTATCAATAAATATCAATACATAAATACACATAAGTACATATACACACATGAATACATATATGCATGCATACAACTAGGAGTCATCTGTGTAGAGGGGATAGCTCAACTTATGGCAGCTGATGAGATCACCAAAAGAGAGGGTAACCAAAGAAAAGATAAAATCCGTAACATTTATGCTTTGGGACTGAGGCAAACATAATGGTCTATCAAAGAAGATTCATATGAGTAGTAAATACAGATAAAAGAACCAGGAAAGAACAGTGTCATGAAAACCCAAGGAAGAGAGAGTGGAAAACTGTTTCAAATGCTACTGAGAAGGGAGGGAGAAAAAGCCATCAGATTTGGCCATTAAAAATTACCTGACAACTCTGGAGAGCAGTTAAAGTAGAATTATGTGGTGGAAGACAATACAAAGGGTTGGGAAGTGAGTGAGAGGTGAGAAAATAAAGGCAAAGAATGTAGATTCTTGAATAATGTCCCTTGAGAACAAGGATAGCTGGTTCTCTAAAGGTCCTGCTCTGACACAGGAGCATAGTTTGATGCCAGCTCTGATCAGCAGCCATCACTTCTCATACCTTGACTGGCTCAGGGCATTTTCCTAGTTACTTCTCACCATTCACAAAGGAGGGAACCCTATATCCAGCAGCCACAGCTGTTTTTGTAGCCAAGCAACCATGACAGACAGAAAGCTTCTCGGAGAAATAGTACTGAGAATTTTTTTTAATGAAAGTTTTTTTCTTTAATGAATATCTTTTTTTGTTTCACTAAGCTGTCAATTTCTTTCTGATTTTTCTCCCTATGTTTATCTCAAAGAATAAACACTTTCATCTCACCTGAATTGGCTCAGTAATTTGGTGAAGAGTAGGCTGATAATCATCTCTAGAAAGAAGAATGAAACTCTCCTTCATTCAAGGAGAGAAATACTATGATTTAACAGTGATTTTAAATGATCAATATAAAGACAGAATTTTTAAAAATCAAATTAATACTTTTTTTTTGAAGGATACCAAAAGAAAATTTAGGGAACATTCCTAAATGCCTAAATGCTTCCGCTCCCAATTACTATTAAAACTCTCAAAGATAAATTAACATTATTATTACCTTACAGTCAATATTATATTCATATCATACATAATAGGCTAAAACAGAAACATACATGAACCTCAGGTGGGCCCACACTGTTACTTGTCAGTTTTTCTACTCAGTTCCTTTTGCCTTTCTATATCAATCCCTGACATCCCAGTCTACACTTTTTCCCCTCTTTTTTCTAGAACCCAATTATACCCTCACTCACCAATCTTCCCATTAATGTCTCATTGACTTCCTATTTCATAGAGATTGAGATGTTTCAGTGAGAGTTTGTTCACCTTCATCCTTATACTTCTTGCTTTCCTGTCTACCTTGAAGGAGGAGGTCCTCATTATTAATTTATAATTTAAAATTTCACATTCATAACTATAGTTAATCTTTAATACCTATACCCCAGATGCTATCCCCTGTTTTAGCACTTCATGGACCTTGCTTCAATAATCATGTTTTCCCTTGCCCTATCTTATGCATCTTCTACTGACTCCTTTCCATCTAAGGAAAAAACATACTCAGGTTTCTCCTATTCTCAAGAAAACCCCAACAAAACCCACAACTTTTCTTAACCTTTTTTTTTTTTTTTGCTTTTTGGAGGGCAATTGGGTTTAAGTGACTTGCCCAAGGTCACATGGCTAGTAAGTGTGTCAAGTGTCTGAGGCTGGATTTGAACTCATGTCCTCCTGACTCCAGGGCCAGTTCTCTATTCACTGTGCCACCTAGCCGCCCCTAACTTTTCTTAACTTTTTGACTAATCTAAACATTATATTTTTCTCTTCCTCTTCATGGATAAACTTTTTGAGAAAATGTTTTATACTCTATGTATCTACTTTTTTAAGCATCCACTTTTCCCACAACCTCTGGTAATCTGGTTTCTGTCCCTAACTCCTATTGATATTTCTCTCTCAAAGGTCTTTGATGATCTTTTGATAATTAAATGTCTTTTTTGCATTCCTAATGTTTCTTGACCTTCCTATATAACAACTGATGTTGTGGACCACAGCTTCCTTCTGACAGGCCTCTCCTTTGGTTTCTGAGAAATCTCCAGTTTTCCTCTTTCTTCATAATCATTCTTTCTCTGTTATTTTAGGTCGCTTGTCATCCTCTTCAGAATCCAATGTTCTGTCACTGGTCTGCTTTTCTTGTTTCTATGTATTCCTTCCTTTTCTAATGCTGTTTATTCTGATAGCTTTTACTATCATTTCAATACAAATAATTCTCAAATGTATATTTCCAGGTTTTACCTCCCTCAGAGCTCCAAATTGCTTATAGAATGTCTTCAACTAAGGGTGGCTAGGTGGCGCAGTGAGTAAAGCACTGGCCCCAGAGTCAGGAGGACCTGTGTTCAGATCCAGCCTCAGACACTTAACACACACACACACACACACACACACACACACACACACACACACACACCCTAGCCGTGTAACCTTGGGCAAGTTACTTAACCCCAATTGCCCTCCAAAAGGCAAAAAAAAAAAAGAATATCTTCAACTAGATGCCCCAATGGCACACCAAACTCAAAATGTCCCAAAGTTTATTAACTTTCTTTTTAAAATGTCTATTCTTTCCGACTATATTATATGAAACAGTGGCATGAACAATTCTAATGTTAGCAACCTCGGTGTTATCTTTGACTTTTCTCTCTTCTTTGCTTCTATTAATTATACCATTACATTATCTTTTGTATCCTTCCTATTGTTTTGAAATTTGCAATGCCCTTCTTAATAGATTTTACTATATTGTCTGCCCCTTCAAATGCATCTAACATGCTTATATCTTATCATATTATTCTTCTACTCAAAATCTTCATTTGCCAAGATTCAAAATATTTTGTTGGACATTAGAAGTTTTCTATAACTAGGCATCACTTACATTTCCAGCTTTATCTCATCATATACTCTACCATATATGCTATGAATCAGTTAAATTAGAATACCCATTTTTGAATATCTGTGGACTTGGTGGACTTGTTAGTTACATCTGAATGACTACCTAGAAGAGAGTAAGAGGAAATTGGCTTGAGGCCAGGAAAGACATTGTGACTTCTGGGGCAATAGGAAATCTGTAAACATAAACAAAAGTGACTACTGAAAAGCATTTGTCTATCAAGGAACATCAGTACAAGGCTGGCTATAGCCTAATATTCTGGATGTTGATCATAGAACAGATACAGAAATTATTCATTTGAATAAAGATTTTTTTCCTTCCCCTTCCATCCTACTACATACTAAGAACTGCCCCCCCCCCACCCCCTATGGGTTGCTTAAATTGAAGTACAAGCTTTATTTATATCTCAGAAACTATAGAAAAGGGCTACTAAGTACCTTTTTTAGCCTGTGCTCTATAAGAAACTAATATTTTGTCTTTTTTCTCCTCAATGTTCAATGTTGGAATGATTCTCTTGGGTTCTTTCCAATAATTTAGTTTTTTTCTTGATATTGGGTCTGCATTTCCCTTTACTTAATTTGAGTCTATTAGTCATAGGTATATCTCCTGAATAATGCTAATAAACCTCTTCCTCCCCTTCCAGGTCCTTCCTTTAAAGTGTTTGTTGACTCATTTACCTCCCAATAGCCTTCCCATAGTTGCTGCACATCCAAGCTCAAACAGGGAAAAAAAAAATGATATATTCTATAAATGACGTGTGATTGCTTTCTGGGGAAAATTACTTTACACTTTAATTTTTTTCTCTGACATTTTCCCCAATAAATAATCAGATGTTTTCAAACAAAACAACACATAGTCCAAACCCTGAGCCTGGAGGTTAAGGAGCCATTCATTTATCTCTGTCCACATAATGTGAGTTATTGGTAACTTGCTTTTCAGTGAAGCTCTGTTATTGGAAATTATATTCCAAGAGAGTTGCATTTAATGTATTTTGCTTAATCTTTGCCTATATTTGATTTTCTAAGTTCTCAACTTGGCATTTTCCCTTTTCCACTGATACAGGCTGCAGGTTTTACTGAAAAGCTATTGTAGTTCAATATGGCTGTCTTCTTTGACATTTACATGCATCTCAACTTTATTTATATTACTGCATAGTACCTAGCTAGAGAAATGAAGATCGCACATTCAGCAATTTATGCAGGCCCAGGCGCAGGACCATTTTACTGTCTGTTGAATAATTAGCAATGTACGTGCAGATAGAATATACAGTAACTTGCCTGACTTTGGGCAAAAAAAAAGATTAGAATGACAAATAGTCAGACTCTAGGGTCAAATGCTTTGCCAGTAGTTGCATATGTTTATGCCAAAATACATAA
This sequence comes from Petaurus breviceps papuanus, assembly GCF_028583685.1. Lineage (NCBI taxonomy): Eukaryota > Metazoa > Chordata > Mammalia > Diprotodontia > Petauridae > Petaurus > Petaurus breviceps. Next base: position 57,593,969 of record NW_027187391.1, read on the forward strand.
AGAAATGTCACTTCAGCACATGAGTGATGACAAACACTCCAAGTGGGACTACACTTCATCAATCATTTCCAATGTGCAGATTGGGTTTACCTATATAAACAAAAGCAATAAAACTACTCAGAGCCTCACCTTAAACAATTCAAGCATGACATAAACAGTGTTACTGCACAGTCAAGCCCCATTTTACTTGAGAGGCAGTCAGAAAGCAACCGACAAACTGTGATTTATTAAGATTAATAAAGCACGTCTTTAATAAAAGAAAAGCCCCACTAATATTTTGCATAACTATGGGGATCTCATTCAGCATCATAATACATCAGGAAACATATGCACCTGGGAGTAAGATTAACAAACCTTATAACTGGTTTCTCAGTCACTCTCAACAAGGTTTCAGTTAGGTTCTGTAGTATATGAGAAAGCTTGAAGGGATAGATCAACAACAGGTAGATTGCTTTGGGCCATACTTAAGCTAAAGAAAAAGTCAATAAATGAAGTATTAAGTGTTTCTTTAACAATTTATTTCTTCTCTCCAGGATGTGTTATATAAACATGGACACAAGAAATCTCAAAATCAAAATTTTAGAGCTGGAGAGTACCTTAGAAATTATTAAGTCCTTTAGCAACCTTTTAATACAGTCAACCCTGAATTAGTAGCCTTCCTTGATGACAGAGGGGCAAAGGAGTCAAGTATGATAAGGATTTTCACGTAGAATCATGAAAAATTGTGGCTTAAGATCCTATGCCACCTGGTACACCTTTTTTTTTTCCTCCCAAGACCTTTGAACAAAGGAGACTGTCTATAAGAATATAACATTCATTCCTCTCCAGTTTGTATTCTGGATTTCCTTTATCAAGCTCCTTGTTCTTCATCTTAAAGTCTCACTCTAGCTCTAGAATTCACACATTGGAAATACTCTTTCCTATTAAGGTCTCTCCCTCTGAACTGGATGGCTTCTCCCACAGCCTTAGTTTAAGGAGGATGTCCAGGTCAGCCATATCTCATCATATACTCCACATTCTTTTCCAGGCTATACTTTAGACTTTTTATGCCATGCTCCTTTGCTAAATATCTGCCCCTCCTCCCTCTTTTCAGTTCCCTTTTATGTGTTTTCTTCTTTCATAAGAATATAAGACAAATCAGGGACTATTTTCCTTCCTGTATTTGTAAGTCCTAGGATTTGGCACAGTGCCTGGCACACAATATGTACTTGATAAAAGATTGCTGACTGACTAACTGGCTACCAACAGTGTTACAATTTGTTCATATAAGCTTTTAAACCATACTCTTTATATGTGTTCTATAATATTTTATAATTATTTGATTAGCACAAGTAGCCATGAACACCAAGAAGTAAGATCACAGATTGTTTGCTTTAATGAAAACAGGATTTCACAGCTGAAGAAACTATATCTACCTCTGGAAAAGGAAACATTATAGTCCTCTGTCATGTATTGGAATGAAATGTCCAATTCAGCTGAAAAGAGGCAACACTTTCTTGGACTTAGAATGAACTTGTTTCTTTTCTCTTCCTTCTTACATTGATTTGTTTGAACCTTTAAGAAATTCTTAATTTTAAGGAGTCTATCTTTGAAACTAATACATCTCATATTGTTAATAAAAGGATGTAAAACGTGGACTTGGCCACGTATAGCCTTGAGGCCACAGGAACCCCATCCCTGAACCTTTTACAATCACTTTTCTCATTAACTACTCTTGGAGGTATGTAATAAAAATACTATGACCCTTACTTAGTCTACAAAATGAGGAAACAAAGTCTTAGAGCAATGGAAAGAATTGGTGCTGAGTAAGTATCTATTGTTATCATCATTGGTTAAAATAATTCAAGGAAAATATTTTATAAATGTGAAGGAAGGGGGCCTACCATTACCAGATCTTAAACTAAACTAAAAAGCAGTAATTCTCAAAATAGTTTGTACTGGTTAAAAATAGAGATTCATCAGTGGAGCAGATTAGATACATGACACAGAGAAGCAAATGAATCTATTAGCCTTGTGTTCAATAAACCCAAAGAACACTGATCCTGGGGTTCATTCAGTCTCATTACTTGACAAAAGCTCTTCAGGAAACTGGGAAGTAGTATGGAAAAAAATAGGTTTAGACCAAAATCTCGTTCTTATCTTTTTTCAAATAAGTTCTAGTGGTAACACTCATGAAACACATTGATATCTTTCAATTTTCTTCCATGCTTAATGTTCTCTGGATTATTGATGAAGTACATTAAATAATTGCATTTCTGCAATTAGGTAAATTATCAGCATGTAGCTTTACCTACTGTAGGTTTACCAAAAGCATCTCTGTGACAATTCTAGTAGTGACGGAATGGATGCCAGAGATCTCTATCTTCTTTCTAATTCTTTTTTATTTCTTATACTAGGTCTCTGTATTTTGAAACTTTATCATTCCATGTGACATGGAGGTCGTGGATATTTGCTCTGGAATATAGAAAATACTTTCTACTAGAAATATTCTTACATTTTTATAGATAGATGCCATGCTTTGGTGATTGTGAGCAACAGCTCTATCTTTAATAATGTCATTTGTTGAATTCTCAAGAATATTTTGAAGCCTGTAATAATAATACTTTAAAGTGTGCAAGGTCTTTCATTCATATTATTCCATTTTAACGCTAATTATATTATAGGGATTTGTTGTCTGTTAGTTTATAAGACAGTAATTTCCTGGCAAATGATGCTAGCCCCCAGGTCATGTCTTGGTAGGCGCTAGGTCAGGGGTGGGGTACCTGCAGTCTCAAGGACACATGTGGCCCTCTAGGTCCTCAAGAGTGGCCCTCTGAATCCAAACTTTACAAAACAAAATCGGCCATGAGGCCACAGGTTCCCCACCCCTGTGCTAGGTTGTTGTATTATAATTGTTTTTAATGGAACCAGTAATTTCAGCAGTTTAGGGAACTCTAGGTGAGGAACTTTTTCTACCAATGTATACAAACACCTTCCTTTAAATTTGTTATCTTAGAGTTGCTTGGAACACTGAGAATATAAAGAACTTAGGGTCATTTAACCAGTATGTCAGAAGCAGAACTTGAACCCAGGCCTACTGAGTCTAAGGTCAGCTCTCTATACAGTATGCAAACTTACTTCTCAAAAGATGTTTGACTTGTTTTGTTGATCTATCCAATGAACAGCCAATTTAGACTGTTACCAAACACACATCAAGAGTTATACCCACATGATGCATCTTCATTCCAGGTAATCTACAAGGACACAACTTGTTTTTTCTCATATGGGTATATATTCATATATGAATCATATATCTTTCTTATACTAGCCCAGTCCCATTTTCTTCCTTAAAAAACAATCTGTAAAATGCAATTAACAACAAAACAGATGAATCATAAAACTAACTCACTTGCCTTCAGTGTTATTTTCTTCAAGTCCATGGCAAGAGTCTACTTTGGCATAGCCAAAAAATCTATTGGACTCACGGGCTTATTTTCTTGATCATTCTAGGATTTTCAGTGGAAAAAAATAACCTTAATGAGTTTTCTTAGAAAGGCCTTTTTGATCCAGTTCCTTTATAGAATCATTCAGAAATGAATATTGGTCATTAGGACCTAACTGTGTTAGGCGGGGAAGAAGAAGAGAGAAGGCAGTGACCCCAGAAGACACATTAGACTTTAGCTCTAAGCTGTGGAACCTATCAGCACATGAGATGCTATAATTTTAGGGGTGGAGTACTTATGAAATGGCAACAGGGTCTGATTTTTCTTGATCCTCCAAGAGTATTATTAGCTTTCTCACAGTTGGAAGTGATAGAGGTAAAGATAAATAAATGAGTACCACTACGCAGATGTCTTTTTTTCCCTTCCTTCACCACCCTACTCAACCCATTCTTTCTCTAGGAGAGATGGAAGGCATATCTTATTTTTTTTCCTGTGGGAACCAAGATAAACAGACAAATAGTTTAGACAGATAACAAGCATACATGAGAAGAAATACAACAAAAATGATCACTAAATTATGGCTGATATTTTACCAAAAAAATGAAAACTGAACAATTAAGATGTTGCTCATCAACAACTACAAACCTCCACCCCTATTTTCTTCTTTCTATAAAAGTTCTATGTATCCATGAAGGTGATTTGGGAAATATACAATCACTAAATTCTCCTAAGGGTTGCAAGCATTATAAATTGTTTAAAGTTATGAGAGTAATAGCATTAGTGAATCTTTTTCAGTCTCCTGAGAGAGGTTTGAATTAACCAGGTCTTCTAAGGGTGCAGTCACATTACCATTGTTCTCTTTTTGCTAAATATCTCAAAACCAGAATGGAAAACTGTGTACTTTTGTCCTTTTCGTTGGTTTTATTTCCTCTTTTGGAGGAAATCTTTTGTTTCATTATTATTATAAATGTTATTTGGGAACTGCTTTAAGCAGAGCATTTTGGTTAATAGGAGGGTAGGGGTGGGGTGGGAGGGAATTGTCAGTCAATGTCTCTCCCTGCAATTGCCTGTAACCTGAATAAAAGTGTCTCTGACAGACTTCAGTCAAAATGCAGAATGAACCTTGTTTCTTTCACACTATGCCTGATGAAAATATGAGAACAGAAAAGAAAGGCATTGACAAATTTCCTATAGCAGGTCATATTTTCACAGTAAACATATGACTGAGAAGTATAGAGACTAAAATGTCCCACTATATATTGGATTTGTTTTTTACAAGAAAATATTTTACTCAATATTCCCACCCATGTTAAGATTATATGAAATCCTATGATAGACACACCCAGAGAGACACCCTTGTTAAATAATAAACTGAGTATCAATAGTAGTCAAGTAAATATTTTAACAGGGAAACACATACTCATATAATTATATAAAAAGTCATGGAATATGTCCTCCTACAAAGTCCAAAAAGACTAGTCATTCATTATTAATGGAAGGACTCTACAGAATGCTCATCTTTGTAGATGACATTGTAGTAGTTTCCTGAACCTTAGAACAATATAGAATCTTTTCAGGAAGATCCATAGTCACTTGTGATGCTGGCCTAACCAATCACATAGGAAAAACATAGTGGATGAAAAAAGGATATTGACAATGTTATGATGTAGGTGGATAGGCAATACATTTACCTAGTTCATAAGTATACAAACATATACATCTGTATAGATATATTGTAGATTAAATATATGTGTGTGTATACATACATACATATATGGAGAGAGACAGTATCTATCTATCCATATAGGTATAGATTTGTCAAAGATGCCATCATGAATGGTCAATAAGCAATATTCAGACATGAAAGTAACAGACTAGATTGAATCTGTGAAATTACATAGCCTTTCTGGAATGCTAATTACCTCTTGGTGATACAATATGGCATCCCAGAATGGCAAAATCTCAAGAGAATCACAATTGCATGTTAACTAAAGGTCAATGAAAATATATGTGGTAGTTGTCAGCAGGATATGGTATGTTAACAATGATGACTTGTGTTTAGAAGTGGTGTAAAAGATAAGGATATGCTTGATTGGAAAAAGAGGTGGGTTTGTCATGGAGCAAGAATGTGTGATAACAGATGGATTTTCTGAGTATGGAATTGGTATCTGTGAAATATTCAAAGGAACAGTGGAAGGTCTCTAGTGTTTTGAATAAAGCCTATGTATGTGTATAATTAATTGAAAGACATGGACACGATTCACACATGATAAGAAGAAATGGAAGGACTACGATATGCACCCATGCCAATGGGTTAACAATTCTGTTAGAGAATTGACACAAGGCCACACAATTATGTTCTTCCATTAATTTCTTACCCTGATTCCTATTATGGCATTGAACTAGCACTAGGTTTTCAGAGGCTATGACAGCAAATTATAAGTTCTGTTAGAAAATTGGAAAGGCTTCAAATATTGGCCCCCAAAAGGGCTTGTGTAAGAAAAATTCTAGCAAAATTTAATGAGGCCGAGCAAATTGTGATAAACAAATATAAATTATAAAAATACATATACATATATGCATTTATTTATACATATATGTGGATAGGTAGACATAGCTATTACTTCTGGGATGCTAGCCTTCCTAAGCACCTTACATTTTCTATCTATCTGTCTATCTATCTATCTATCTATCTATCTATCTATCTATCTATCTATCTATCTATCTATCTTATCTAGTATCTCATGAATTATAGGGATTGTAGTCTGTATTTGTGGAGGGTATACCCACACTGAAGAAACAATAAATATTTAAATACTGTAATAATATTAAGTAAAAGTAACAGATTAAGCTCTCAATAAATAAGAAAATGTAAGGTGCACAGGAAGGCTAAGAGTAGCATTACCAGAAGCCTAAGCACAAGTGAAAAAATGGGACATATTTCATTTTTAGATGAGATTTATATCATTACTAGAATATACTCCCCATTAATTGATACAGTGTGTGCATTTTAGTAAAAGCTTAAATGTTTATGGTGAAACATGATAAATATTTATATAAGTATATGAATATATATGTATATTTGAATGCATATATATATGCATACATATATATGGTTGTAGTCCATTTTTATTCTATTTTTTATTTAGCTTATTAAAAATGAATATAAACAGACTCTACGCTCCAGGACCTTCTGAGAGCTTATAGCCTGTAGCAGCTTTCTAGATAACAGCTTCTTCAACCAGAGGAGTTCTGACTTCTCGGTCAAACTGTTTGAAGTTTCCAAGGCTTGAGGAGAGGGTGGTCTTTTCAGAGAAAAAAAAGCCAGTATTTCAAAGAAAAGACATACCTTTTTTTCCCCCTCTTTAGTGCCAAGATTTGAAAATTCTCTGAAGAGGGAAAAAAAAAGGACAGCTTCACTTTAAAATGCGCATTGCTCTGAAAAGATCTATTTCTCCACCTCACAGAGACTTCAGATATTCTGCCTACCAAGTTGATGCTACTTAGGTACATTGGCCAGTGCCCTAGAAGCAGTTATTACATTTAGGATCATGTTGGGTCATTAATTTGCTTATAAACATTCAGCTAAAATGGCTCATATGTAGGTAATAAAATTCTTGTTGAATTCATTTGAAGTATGGGGAGAAAAAAGTCATATACACATGGGACTTTATTTCCTTAGATTCAAGGCTAGTCAGAGTCACATCTCCCAGCATGGGCCAAAACCTGAAATAATCAGAAATCTAGACACAGTTTGACCCATTTATTTCATAGCTTCCTTCTTCAATGTCTGAAGGCTCCTTTCCCAGGGCCCTGGATTTTGAAACTCTGACTGAAAAGGGCAGTGTGATTCAGTTTCGTGAAATCATATTTTGCTCAGTTGCTCAGCGTAACTAAGCAAATTCTAAAATCAATTATTAAACATCATGTAATTAATCTGGATATCGAGGCTAAGAGGAGCTTATTCAATCGTGCAAATAGCCTTTAATAGAAAGGAACATCAGTGTTTTCATCAACAGAAGAGACAGCATGACATAGTGTAATGAGGGCTGATTTGGAATCAGGAGAGACCTGTGTTTGAATCCAACTCCAATACTAGACAACTTCATGTGAGTGACAGACCAGTAATACAACCTCTTTTTTAAAATCTCTTTTTCCTTATCTATAAAATGATAATAACTGCATTTTTCATACTTACCTTAGAATACTGTTACAAGAATCAAATGAGATATGTTATGAAAAGTGCTTTACCAACTTTAAACCATCACCCAAATATCAACTATTTCAAACAATAAACACATATGGATCACGCTTTGGTTTCAGTACGACAGATGTATAAAATAGGTGATTGACCTCAAAGATGCTTATATAATCAAGTTGGGGTGGATATATGTATGTATATGAAATGGCAAATAATAGTACATAATAACATAAGATTGGGACTAAATGTTTGTTATACACAACAAATATTCTATAGGAAGTCAGAAGGGGGCAAGAGAAATCATTGTATCTGGGGTAATTGCAGAAGGTTTCAGAGAGTTGATATGATCAAAGACAGAAATATCTATCTGTTTTCAAACAATACTGAATAGATTAGTTTGCTAAAATGGAGTGTTCCTATGTTGAAGATGAAGATGGGAGTCATAGGTTTAAAGTCATAGGAGTCATAGGAGACTAAAGATTTTATTCCACTGGGATGTGGAGTATGGGGGAGGGCAGCACTGGAAGTTGTTGAGCAAGGAATTGATATATACAAATTAGTATTTACATAAGATCAATATGACAGTGATATATATGTTTCAGAAGATTACTTGAAAATTAAAGTTAATATTTTTAGTTACAGAATCTGATTTATTCGTCAACTTTTTATGTTATCTTATTCAGTCAATGCCTGAATATCACTGACAAGTGATCATACTGACTGACTCTGCTTTCATACCTATAATATGACAGTCATTTTAGGAGATGATAGGGCATAGAAGATAATATTATTTGGAACAGGAAGGGTCCTCAGAGATCATCTAATCCAATCCCTTTCTTTTGCAAATGAGGAAACTGAATCCTAAAGAAGTGATTTTCCTAATGCTATACACATATTGTTAAAGTCATATTGATTGCAAATAGCAAAAATAGGATTTGAATGAAATACTTATTCAATTACACCACTACTCCTCAAGTTATTTTTCTTATTATTTTCATTCTTCCCATTTATATTACCACTACTGCTGCTGTTGCTGCTGCTGCTGCTACTGTTACTACTACTACTACTCCTCTCATCCTATCTTCTTTGATGAAGTACAGATAGAAATGATTATCCTGCAACAAATCCTTACCCTACTATCATGATTTTATATTTAATGTTCTATGGACTATTGCATAGGGGAATAAAAAACTGTGTTTTTGTAACTGAATAAAAAAAGGTATGTAAACTAATTTCAATAGGCTGAATGAAAGGATATTCAAGTCAACTCTAAATAATGAATAGGATAACTAGTTAAATACACACAAACTCCTCCTAACTTATTTCCATATGATTTTGATTTATTTCACTAGATTTCTACATTTTGAAAACTTTTCATTAATTGTAATTTGGATGGTATGAATATTTCGCATTGCATCATCTATTAAAAGAGTTTTTTTTTAATTTTGGGAGGAACAATGTTAAGTAAAAGTGATTTTAGGTAATAGTTTCCTTCTCTTATTCCTCATTTTTAAAAATATCTATTTTGGAGGCAGCTAGGTGGCTCAGTGAGTAAGAGTGCCGGCCCCGGAGTCAGGAGGACCGGGGATCAGTTCCAGCCTCAGATACTTAACACCCACCAAAAAAAGCTGGCTGTGTAACCTTGGGTAAGTTACTTAACCCTGATTGCTTTTTTTTTTAAGCAATAGGGGTTAAGTAACTTGCTCAGGGTTACCCGGCCAGTTATTTCTGGGTGTGTTGCTGAGTGTCTGAGCCTGGGATTCGATCTCCAGGTCATCCTGACACTGGATCCGATGCTCTTACTCGCTGTGCTACCTGGCCACCACCCCGCCCCCCCCAATTGCTTTTAAAGAAAAAATCTATTTTTTTCAATCTACCTGTCTGGGTTTATTTATTAAAATATTTGTTATCTCTCTCCTACTGTCCCTTTCAATTAAATAACAACAAAATAAAACCATCATAACAGATATACATACTCCAGTAAAATAAGTCCTCACATTGGCCAAGTCCAAAATTGTATGCATCATTCTTCATTTTAAGTCCATCACTTCTCTCGGGAGAGAAAAGGCATGTTTCATCATGAGTGCTCTGGAATCATAGCTGGGTTACTACTTTGATCAGTGTTCTGAAATCCTTGAAAGTTGTTTTTATTTACTATATTTTCATTGTACAAATTGCTTACCTAGTTCTGCTCATTTCTCTCTGCATCAGTTCATAGAATCTTACCAATTTCATTTGAAACTGTCCATTTCATCATTTATTATAGGCATAGTATTGTTATACTCTTATAAGATATTTTTTTCATTCTCCATTAGGTAGGTAAACTTCTAGTTTTCAGTTTGGGGCTACATTAAAAAGCTAATATGTCTATATATATATATATATACACACATATATATCCTTTTACTCAAGCAAATGCTCATTAAACCCAAACTTAGAATGAAAGAATGAAGCAACATTGCAAACACACACATAGATACACACACAGTCATAATAATATAGTTCCTGTAAACTTGTAAACTCCAGAAAGAAGAATGTCCTTTGTTCCTTCCAAGTAGGCACCTACTTTGCAAATGTCACTATACTATACTGTCAATTCTAAACATGATGAAGTCATATTGACAGTACATTCTAACCAGGATATATCCATGAAATAATCTGGAAGATATTAGATTATTTGGCAGAATTTGTGTCATATTACACAATGAAAGCTTGAAACACAAAATTAAAAGGTCATATGAGAGTAGAGTGAACCAAAAGACTATAAAGAGATAGAATGGATTTGGTAGGGCATTGTCAACTGAAAGAAAAAGATACCAAGAAGGAAGAAAAAGAGAGCATAATTCTCTATTTTGGGAGTGCCAGTGTTCTAGACCTGACTACATCATTAACTAGCTGCATGCTATGAGTTAT
>NW_027187391.1:57609504-57665568 GCF_028583685.1 Petaurus breviceps papuanus
CCTTTGGCAGGTGATTAACGGCATACCATGACTTTAAGGCCTGGCGTGAAAGGCTAACCAGAAGTCCACAGAAGCAATCGATTCAGGGGACCAAAATAAAAATGTAAACAGAGCCTTCTAGCAAAAGGTTCAAAGTTGTCCTGGTAGTAGGATGGTTGTTCATATTAGGAAAAATTGCTGAAACTGTAAACATAGGGCAGTTGTGACTAGCACTTAATCTTTATGCAAGATATCAGAAAAAGTCACTCTCCTTTTATGGCAGTATATTACTAATAAGTGAGGCAGCTAGGTGTTTCAGTGAATAGAGAGCTGGCCTTGGGATAAGGAAAATCTGAGTTCAAATCTGACCTCAGACATTCACTGGCTGTGTCACCATGGGCAAGTCATTTAATCTGTGTTTCCCTTAATTCACAGGAGAAGAAAATAGCAAACCACTCCCATACCTTTGTCAAAAAAAAAAACCCACATATGATCACAAAGATTCTGACAAGACTGAATGACTGACAATAAGAACAACAACAATTACTAACACATGTCCCATCTTCACTCAGGTGAAATTCATTCCCATTCCTCACACCATGGAAGGCTATAGCAGTACTGGCTTAGACAGGTTAATCTTGATGGCCTAAAAGCTCCCTTATGATATAATGCAATGATTTCTTGGAGGGGAGAGGGGGTGTAAAGTTATCATGGATCAGGGATGCTATACAATCTATTCTGACTTCCAGGCAAAGGTACTGATTACAAAGTCTTGATCTAAAGACTCATTTTATCAGGGGTACCTGAATACAGTACTTAACCTAAATTGGGAAGGGTATACATCCAAAAGTTGTTCTTCACTGAGACAATGCTAGTTGTTATGATTCTCTTCACCAGGTCAATCACATGATTAGAATGTATGGCAAAAGGTTAATCAAACAATTTTTAGATGATGGGTAAAAAGGCAAGTCAGGCATAAAGCAAATGGAAGGAGCCCTACAAGGCCTCATGAAGCACATAATAGAATAGTGGGTTACTGCTGCCAACATCTGGAAAGCAGCAGCAGCAGATGGACCATGCTGTTCTGCAACAAGTAGAAATAAGACTGTTCTGTCTGTCAATAAAGAAAAGGACAAATAGGGAGAGAGGGAGGGAAGAAGAAGGAAGGAAGGAAGGAAGGAAGGAAGGAAGGAAGGAAGGAAGGAAGGAAGGAAGGAAGGAAGGAAGGAAGGAAGGAAGGGAGGGAGGGAGGAATGGAGGGTGGGAGGAAAGGAGGTTGGGAGGGAGGAAGAGGGAGGGAGGAAGGAAAGGAGAGAGAGAGGGAGGGAGGAAGAGAGGATGGGAGAATGGGAGGGAGGGAGGAAGGAAGGAAGGAAGGAAAGAAAGAAGGAAGGGAGGGAGGGAAGGAAAAAGAAATGTATCTTAATGTGTGGCAAAAATTCCATACTGAATACAGCAGTAGATCCCCCAAAAGCCTTTCTATCAAATGCCAATGAAAGCCACAACGTTGAACCACAAACCTGGGTTACTGCTCCTTGTAACACCATCATTCTTGGGGCTTTCCATCTCTACTTAATATAGTACAGTACTATCCAAAGTTACAGAAATACTGATGCAAGAGTTTCTTATACTTTTCCCTTCTTCACCTCTCTACATATTTTCAAAAGTGATACTTACATTTAAAATAATTATTAAGCAGAGAATGGCAATAAAGAAGTTGGAACTATGTTTCTGATGAAAAAAAAAGTACAAAGAAAGAGGCAGATCTGGTAGATTGGACAGAGTGATGGACCTGGAGTCAGGAAAACTCATCTTCCTGCATTCAAATCTGGTCCCAGATACTTACTAGTTGTGTGACCCCAGGCAAGTCACTTAACCTTTATTGCCTCAGTTTCCTCATCTGTAAAATGAGCTGGATAAGGAAATGGCAAATTACTCCCATATCTTTACCAAGAAAACCCTAAATAGAGACACAAAGAGTCAGACACAACTGAAAATAACAGAAAAACAACAACAAAAAGGTAATAAGGGATGAAAAGTTGTGGTATTAACATTTACAATTCCTTTTTCTTTTTTTTTTAACAAATTTTCTCTGGGGAAAAAGGCTGAAGTTTCTGTAGCCTCTACTGGATTCTCCACTGTCTTTTTCCAAATGTAGGAGTATAGGAACACATCCCAAGAGCTGCCTTGTCCTGCCCAAATGAAGTTACTGCTGCACAATTCCCTGATAACATTTAGAAAATCAGAAAAGAGACAGCTAGGTAAGGACAGAGGAATGAACTGTGGGGATTGCTTTCCCCTCTGCTCACCCTTGCTAGTGGTGAGCAGGGTCTGCTACCACTTTAATTTAACCCTTTGTCTGCACTGGCCTGGATCAAGCACATTCTGCTTTTGAAGGAAAAAAAATGTTCACTAATGGAAGAATCAAATTATATCAGAAAGGAAAGCACTTTAAGCTTTATTGCTGTAGATCACTCTGCCTCCAGCTGTGAAACTGATTGATGTTTAAAGCCCCCGAGGCACTGGCAGCTGTGGTTGCTGTTTCAAAGCAGGAAAAAAAAAGTGTTGGGGGGATAGGAGGAGAGAAGTAGAGAATTATATGGGTAAAAAAAATCCTTGATTTTCTTTACAAAATTGGGTGGGGGAATAGAAGGAAGTTATATGGGAATGAAGAAAACATGTAAATAAATGCACTATATCAATATCTATATGTATATCTTATAGGATCTTAGATTGCAAACTCTATAGAGCCTTAGAGGTCATTGAATCCAAGTTCCTCATTTTATAAACTGAGGAAATTGAGATCTTGGGAAAAATAAATAATCAATGTGAGCATCTGAGACAGAATTTGAAACCATATCTTTCTGATTCCAAATATAGCACTCTAGTCATTGTAGCATGAGAAGTATCATGGTACAGAGGGAAAAGCACTGGATTGGGCATCATGAATTCAAAGCTTACCTGTGTCATTTGTTAACTGTCTGTCCTCAGGCAAATTAATTTATATTCTCAAAGCCTTAATTTTACATCTATAAAATAAGGGGTTAGACTTCATGACCTCTAAGGTACCTTCCAGCTTGAAATCTAAGACTCAGTCTGTCAATATGTTTTATATATATGTAAAACTGGAACAGAGGGAGATAGGTAGCCCAGTGGATACAGTGCTAGGTCTGGAGTCAGGAACACTTGAGTTCAAATCCAGCCTCAGACATTTACTAGCTGTGTGTCTTTGGGTGTCACTTAATCCTGTTTGCCTCAGTTTCCTTATCTGTAAAATGAGGTGGAGAGGCAGCTAGGTGGCACAGTGAATAGAGTCCTGGAGTCAAGAGGACCCAAGTTCAAATCCGGCCTCAGACACTTGACACTTACTATGTGTGAAACCTTGGGCAAGTCACTTAACCCCAACTGCCTTGCCTACCCCCCTCCAAAACAAAATGAGGTGGAGAGGAAATGATAAACCATTCTATTATCTTTTCCAAGAAAATCCTAAAGGGGTCATGAAGATTCAGACACAACTGAAACAACTAAACAAAACTGGAAAAGACCATGGAAACCGTCTACCAAAATCCTTTTATAGTCAAAGCAAACTGAGAAGCAGAGAGGTGAGGGAGCTTATACAAAGCCACACAGGCAGTGAGTAGCAGATCTTTAACCTATGCTCTCCAAAGTTCTGTAAAGCAGACAGTATAATTGTCATTATCCACATTTTACAGATGAAGAAACTGAGGCTTGGATAGAATAGACTTACCAAGTATCCACATAGCTTTTAAGCCTCTCAGTGGATTTTTTCCAATACCATTTGTCTTCCAATATACCTCACATTCTGTGACAGAAAGGGAAAGGTTTTGAAAGGCTGAGACAGGAAGGATTGCATTCTAGGCTTGACAGATGACTTTTGTGAATGTATGTTGGTTCAAAGATGTAACTGACAGATCAAGAAGAGGGAACAACTATTGATCAAGTTTGGTTAGAATACAAAGTACATAAATGAAAGTAATGAGAAATAACCTTTAAAAGTTAGTTTCAGCCAAAATGTACAAGGCTTTAAATCCTCAAATAAGGACTTTGTTTTTTATCCTATAGGTAAGAGTAAGCCTTTCAAAGCTTTTGTTTGTTTTTAACAAACATGTTACATAGCCAAACCTTTACATTAAGAAAATTATTTTGGCAGGTATATGGTGGATATATTAGACTGAGGAAAGACTCGGTACCAGGAGATCAGCAAGGAAACTTTATAATGCCCTTGGATGGAACCAATAAGATCCTGAATCAGGGTAGTAATAGTGTCAGTGAAGAGAAAAAATGTAGAAGCAAGAGATATGTTTGAGGCAGAATCAATAGAATTTGGCAACTACCTAGATGTGGATGGTGAAGGGGAGGGAAGGGTTGAAGGTGACTTAAAAGATTTCAAGCCTGGTTGACAGGAAGGATGGTATTTTCATCTACAGAAAAGGGAAATTGGTAGGATCAGTGGACTTGAGGGAAAAGATGCTAAGTTCAGTATTTGATATACTGAGGTTGAGGAGTTGAAAAGATATTCAAGTGAAGATGTGATACTGAGTCAGGAGAAAGATTAGAGATGTATGTGTATGTGTGTATGTATATATACATATACATACATACATTGGCATCTTGGGTGTCTGAACTTAAATGGATGGGAATGCATAATTATAATTCAGATCAACACTACATATACAACTATGGGCAAAAAGAAATGGAATGGCCCTCCTAGTCAATAAAAGAGTGAGAAAAGCAGCACTAGGGTATAATCACGAAAATACCAGAATGTTATCTATTTAAATTCAAGGCAAATGAATTAAGATCACAGCAATAAAAGCCTATGTTCCAATCACTGGTGCTGAAGAGGCCAAATTTGATCAGTTCTATGAAGGCCTACAACATCTTCTAGAAATAACAACTTAAAAAGATGTCACATTCATCATAGGGGACTGGAATGCTAAAGTAGGAAATCAAAAGATAATTGGAATAATGGGCAAGTTTGGCCTTGGAGTACAAAATGAAGCAGGGCAGAGACTATTTTCATAAATTTTTGTCAAGATAACTCTCTGGTCATAACAAATTTTTTTTTAACAACCCAAAAGGCAATTGTACACATGGATATCACCAGATAGTCAATATAGAAATCAGACTGATTATGTACTTTGCAGCCAAAAGTAAAGAAACTCACCATAGTTAAAATAAGACCTGGACCTGGCTATGGCTCAGACAATGAGCTTCTTATTGCAAAATTCAGACATAAACTGAAGTAGGAAAAACCCATCAGGCCATACAGATATGACTTAACTAACTTAATCACTTATGAATATGAAGTGGAGGAGATAAACAGATTTAAGGGATTAAATCTTGTAGACAGAGTGCCTGAAGAATTATTGACAGAGGTTTGCAATACTGTATAAAAGGTAGTAATAACAACAAAAATCCAAAGAAAAATAACAAGAAAGCAAAATGACTGTCTAATGAGGCTTTGCAAATAGCTGAGGAAAGAAAGAAAGCAAAAGGGAAAGGAAAAAAAGGGAAATATATACTCAAATGAATTCAGAATTCCAGAGAATAGGTAGGAGAGATAAGAGGGTCTTCTTAAGTGAGCAATGCAAAGACATGGAAGAAAACAATAGAATTGGGAAAGACAAGAGATCTCTTCAAGAGAATTAGAGATATCAAAAGAAAGTTTAATGCAAAAATGAACATTATGTAAGACAAAAATGGTAGGGATTTAACAAAAGCAAAAGAGATTAAGAAGAGGTGGCAAGAATACTCAAAAGAACTATACAAAAAAGATATTAACATCACCGATAACCAGGATTATGATTACTGATCTAGAGCCAGACATCCTGGAGAATGAAATCAAGTAGAAGCATTGTTAACGATAAAGCTACTGGAGGTGATGGAATTCCAGCTGAATTATTTAAAATCCTAAAAGATGCTGCTGTTAGAATGTTGCAATCAATATGCCAGCAAATCTGGAAAACACAACAGTGGCCAATGGATAGAAAAATATCAGTTTACATCCAGTTCTAAAGAAGAGCAATGCCAAGGAATGTTCAAATTACTAAAAAACTGCATTCATTTCACACGCCAGCAATGTTATGCTTAAGATTCTTCCAGCTACACTTCAACAATGTGTGAAATGGGAATTACCAGAAGAGCAAGCTGGTTTTTGAAGAGGCAGAGGAACTAGAGACCAAATTGCCAACATTCACTGGATTGTAGAGAAAGCAAGGGATTTTGAGAAAAGAAAAAAAATCTACTTCTAATTCATTAACTATATTAATCTTTAACTGTGTAGATCACAACAAAATATGGCAATTCCTCAAAGGGATGGGAGTTCCAGGTCATCTTACTTGTCTCCTGAGGAAACTGTATGTAGGTCAAGAAGCAACAGTTAGAAATGAACACGGAACAACTGATTGGTTTAAGATCGGAAAAGTGGTACAACAAGACTCTATATATTATCACTTTATTTATTTAACTATTATGCAGAGTACATCATGCAAAATGCCAGGCTGGATAAATCAAAAACTTGATGTAAGGTTGCCAGGAGAAATATAAAAAAATCTCACATAAGCAGATGATACCACTTTGATGGCAGAAAGTGAAGAGCAATTAAGAAGCTTCTTGATGAGGGTGAAAGAGGAGAATATAAAAGCTGACTTGAAGCTTAACATAAAAAAACTAAGATCTTGACAACTAGTCCCATCACTTCCTTGCAAATAGAGGAAGAAGAAATGGAAACAATGTCAGGTTTTATATTCTTGGTTTCAAAAATCACTGCAGATGGTGACTGCAACCACGAAGTTAAAAGATGCTTGCTCCTGGTAATGAAAGCTATATCAAATCTGGAAAGCATGCTAAAAAAAGCAGAACTCCCTTGGTGTTAGAAGTCCATATACTCAAAGCTATGTTTTATACAGTACCAATATAAGGCTGTGAGAGTTGGACTATTGGGAAAGCTGAGTACTGCAGAAACAATTCTTTTGAATCTGTGGTGCTGGAAAAGACTTCTGAGAGTCCCTTGAACAGCAAGAAAATCTAATCAGTTAATACGTAAACATTTAATTCAGGCTATTCTCTGGAAGGTCAAGTATTGAAGCTGAACCTTAAATACTCTAACCATATAATGAGAAGATATGACTCATTAGAAAAGGCCCTGTTGTTGGGATAGATTCAAGGCAAAAGGAAAGTGGTACAGCAGAGGATAAGATGGATAGACGGTATCATGGAAACAATGAACATGAACTTGGACAGGCTTCAAGAGATAGTGGAAGATTAGAAGGGCCTGGTGTTCTATGATCCATTGGGTCATGAAGAGTTACACATGATCAAAATAGTGAACAACAAAACAACATATAATCTATGTATCAATGGTACATACACACATACACACACACGCACACTCACTCACACATACACACATGGGAGAGGGAGAGGAAGAGAAACAGGTGAGATCACTAAGAGAGAAAAGATAAGAGGTTTTAACACAGAACACTGGGTAAACCTACATTTGATGGAGAAGAATACCATTAGGAAGGACAACTTAACTCTCTTGGTAGTACCTTCCTCCCAGGATTGCTATAAGGAAAAACTGTGATAATATCAGTAAAACAGTTTGCAAACCTTAAAACACTATATTATTACTATTATTATTATTTGTAGTAGCGGTAGTAATAGTAGTGATGAGGGATGGCTCCCAATAGGTTCAGCAGGAACTCTGATCTTATCTTAAGACCAGAACCTGCGATTCGGTCTGGAAAGAATTCAATAGGCCTAAACAGACTTGGAGTCAGAGTTGTAAAAGTTTATTATATGTCTTACAGCGGGCAACGATCCTTAGGCGACCTGAAACCTGAAAGGGGTAGACTTAAGGTTTATATAGAATCATCCATAGTAGAACCCATGCCAATTATGCTAACTAGGTGATTAACGGTGGGATTAGGGAGGAGTTAAGGTGGGGACAGTATAATGTAACTGCACAGGTGTATTGCCCATGATTCACTGGGAAAAAGCCCAAGGAGGGACTACCTAGAGGTGTGGTTTTAGGCTTGAAAACATCACTAAGTCAGTGAGCGGTCAAGGGCTGATAGAGAAGTGCCCAGTCTGCCACCCATCAGTGTTATGTTTGACAGGATTAATGTCTGGGAACCAAGGCTAACCTGAGACTCAGTGGACAATAGGCTAAGGAGTTAACCCAGAGATAGGGCCCTGAAGGATTCATTGAGGCAGCCAAGCAGTCAACCTAGAGATAGGGTACCAAAGAATTCATGGGGGCAGCGGGCCACTATACAAAGGGGAGATAATAGTTGCCTAAGCTGGAATGTTTATAGATACTTTGGTGAAGGACTGATAGGTATAGCTTGTTAGTGTTTCAAGGCTGAGATAAACAATTCATGAGTTGTTGCTGGGCACAATTAATGCTTTGAAGCTAGGGGCAGGGGGAGAAGGGGCAGAGTTAATGCTCTGAGACTTGGGGGGGTGGGGTAGTGTGATTTTACAAACTGCTTTTACAAATTGATGTACAAATATAGATCCCAAGCACCCCATCATTACTGATGTTACAAATTAGTATTACAAATTGAGTTTACGAATTGGTTTTACAAACATAGATCCCAAGCACCCCATCAGTAGTAGTAATGGTGGTGCCATCAATGTCCTGCTATAGGAAATCTCTTTTTGAAAGCCTTCCTGGTATTATGTCCCTTCTAGAGTCATATATGCTATCCCTAGAGCTGCAACTCTTTGTGTCAGACTCCTGAACCAACAGTTCTGTACAATATAATGGAATCAAAATAGTGCATAAAGAGGAAAAGTAAACCCTCCTTTTGTTTTAAAGAAGCATCACCTCTTTCATGTCACCACATTTCTTGAAATACTCAAAAATAGATATTTAATATATCTAGGCTTCATTACTCTACTCTGAGAATGAATCTCAATTGGTACAGGAATTAGCCCCAATTCTTACATGTCATACGAATCAGTAATTACCAGATATTTTTACCACATCTTTTAATTTCTTTATCTTTTCAAATATTACATGTTGAAATAATGTTCCTCCCTCCACCCTCCACATTGAACAACTATTTATTATATAAAAACAAATCCCCCCAAATAAATAATCGCTTAATCCTATAATACAAAGTCCCCCATTAGTTAATGTCCAAACCCACATTTCTCTTTCTACGTTTAAAGTTAATCACTTAGCAGGAGGTGAGTGGTATAGTTCAACTTTGTTATTTTGGATTCATGGTTCATCCTAGTATTAATCAAAGTTCCAAAGTCTTTCAAAGTTATTTTTCTCTATAACATTGCTTATATTGGATAAATTATTCTATTAGTTCTGCTCATTTATATCTGTATCAGTTCATAGAAGTCTTCCGAGTTTCCCATGAAATTGTTCATTTTACATTTCTTATTACACAATAATATTCCATTATTGTCATTAAATTTGTTTAGCCACTTTCCAATAGGAAGCCACCTCCTTAGTTCTTAGTTTGGTGTTATCACAAAATAGTTGCTATAAATATATACACATAGATCTTTTCCCTCTATCTTTGATTTCTTTGGGACATAGATCTAATAATGGTATAGTTGAGTCACAGGATATATGCAATGTGGTAAATTTCTGTGCATAGGTCCAAACTGCTTTCCACAATAACTGGACCAATTGACAGTTTTATCAACAAGGTACTAGTTTTATTATTTTTTATTTTTTATAAATAAATAATGTTCTCCTTGAAATACTGTCTCATGCCTATTAGATTATCTAATATTCTATCTAATTAATTAGAAAATATAAATAAATAAAGTAAATATTTATTTATATATTATTTATATATAAAAATATAAATAAAATAAATATAAATAAAAAAATTGTATTTATTATCTCACAGTCCCTTTGTTATTTTCTTCATCATCATTTTCATTTTGATAGGTTTGAGGTGGAACTTCAATATTACTTTAAATTCCATATCTATAATAGGGATGACAATCACATAATTGTCAATAGCTTAGAAAAGTTATTTCCTTTGAAAACTGCTCACATTCTTTGATATTTATCTTGTGGGGAACAGTTTTTAATATGATAAATTTGAATCAGTTCATTTGTATTTTAGATATGAAGACCTGAGCATAGAAAATCATTGCAAAGATTTTGCCCAGTTACCTATATCCCATAAACTTTTTTATTTATTAGGTTTGCGCAAAGAATTATTAAATTTTATATAACCCAAACTGTCCATTTTATATTTTTTGAAAAAAAAATTATTTACTTATTGGAATTTATTTAGTGTTTTATTCTTCCCCAGTTACATTTTAAAACAATTTTTAACATTTGTTTTTAAAACTTTGAGTTCCAAATACTCTTTTACTCTACCCTCCCATTGAGAAGGCAAGCAATTCAATATAGCTTATGCATGTGTAGTCATACAAAACATACCCATAATAGTCATGTTGTAAAAGAAAACACAGGAAAAAAAAACTCAAGAAATATAGAGAAAGTTTAAAAAAATATGCTTCAATCTATTCAGACACCACAAGCTCTTTCTCTGGGAATGGATAGCATTTTTCATCGTAAGTCCTTCAGAGGTGTCTTGGATCATGGTATTGCTGAGAATAGGTAAGCCATTCATAGCTGATCATATTACAATATTGCTGTTACTTTGTACACAGTACATTTCATTTTTCATCAGCCCATGAAGTCTTTCCAGGTTTTCCTGAGAGCATCCTACTCATCATTTCTTATAGTACAATGACATTCCAACATAATCACATACCTGACCCAATTTGTTCAGCCTTTCCCCAATTGATGGGTATCCTCTTAGTTTCTAATTCTTTACCCCCAGAAAAGAGATGCTATAAATATTTTTGTACACATAGATCCTTTTCCTTTTTGTTTTTTTTTTATCTCTTTTGGGATATAGACTTAGTAGTCATATTGCTAAGTCAAAGGGTATGCCTGTTTTATGGCCCTTTGGGCCTAAATCCAAATTGTTCTACAGAAAGGCTGAATCATTTCACAAGTGCACTAATGATGCATTAATGTCTCATTTTTCCTACATCCTCTACAACATTTATCATTTACCTTTTCTGTCCTATTAGATAATCTAATAGGCATGAGACAGTATTTAAGAATTGTTTTAGGTTGCATTTCTCTAATCAATAGTGAGTTAGAATATTTTTCATTTGGGTATAGATAGCTTTGATTACTTCATCTGAAAACTGATTATATCTTTTGATCATTTATCAATGTGGGAATGGCTCTTATTTTTATAAATTTGACTCAGTTCTCTATATTTGAGAAGTGAGGCTTTTATTAGAGAAACTTGCTTCAAAATTTTTTTCAGTTACTATTACTAACTGTATTTACCTCCATCCTATTCCCCCATCCCCATTTATTCTATTCTCTCTTTCCTTTCATTCTGTACCTCCTCCAACGTGTTTTGCTTCTAACTACACCCCATTTATTCTATTCTCTCTTTCCTTTCATCCTGTACCTCCTCCAAAGTGTTTTGCTTCTAACTACACCCTCCCCAACCTGCTTTCCCTTCTATCACTCCCCTTCTCTTATCTCCATCTCCTCCTACTGTCCTGATAGATTTCCATATCCAATTGAGTGTGTATGTTATTCCCTCTTTGAGCCAATTCTCATGAGAGTAAGGTTCACTCACTCTCACTTATCTACCCTCTCTTCCCCTCCACTGTATAAGCTTTTCCTCGTCTCTTTTATGTGGGGTCATTTACCCCAATCTACCTCTCCCTTTCTCTTTCTCCCACTACAGTCCTCTCTCACCCCTTAATTCTATTTTTTTACATATTATCCCTTCATATTTAACTCACACCTGTGCCCTGTGTCTATATATACTCCTTCTAACTGCTCTAATAATTTTTCTCCTTCTGTCATGGTAATGGGTTTTGAAGTTCTTCCATACTCCTTTAACTTGCTGATATAGCAGTAAGGGGTGGGGCAGGAAGGAGCCAGAGCCAAGTAGGAGCGGGGCTGGAGCCAGTGTGGTGACCAGAAGCGGTGGTGGTGGCAGTGAGAACTCGTTTTGTTTGAGCCAGCCAGAACTTCTGCTAAGGACACCTGCTGAGGAATGAGGAATGATGGGAACTGGAGCAACTGGGAGCGAGCAACATAGAGGCTGAGCAGTTACCTTGAGGAAAGGAGGGTCTTTTCCTGAGGTAGCCTGTTCTGTTTTGAAGGCTTGAAAATGAGGGTGTTTACTGCATTAACTAGGTGTGCCAAGTTAGTGGCTACTGTGATGGCTTTGATTTTCTGGTTTTGGGACTCAGTTTTCTGGTATTTGAATAAATATTCTAGCTATGTCCTCCATGTAGAGAGCCTGTTACATTTTGTGTTTAATAACCATATCAGCATATTTATAGTTACCTTAGGCATTTTGAAAACTGCATTGTTGATACACCTTCTCTTGAATCTTGTATTTGAAAGTCAAATTTTCTATTTAGCTCTGGTCCTTTCATCAAGAATGAATGAAAATTCTTAATCTCATTGAATACCTGTTCTTCCTCTATGAAAGATTATACTGTTTCCTGGTTAGGTGATTCTTGGTTGCCCTCCTGAATGTCATATTCCAATCCCTCCAATCCTTTAATGTGGAAGTTGCTAAATCTTGTGTTATCTTGATTGTGACTCTATGACACTTGAATTGTTTCTTTCTGGCTGCTTGCAATATTTTCTCCTTGACCTGAGGACTCTGGAATTTGGCCATAATATTCCTGAGAGTTTCCATTTTGGGGTCTCTTTCAAAAGATGATCAATGTATTATTTCCATTTCCATTTTACCCTCCAGTTCTAGAGTATCAGGGCACTTTTCCTTGATAATTTCTTAAAAGATGATGTCTAGGCTCTTTTTTTTGATCATGGATTTCAGGTAGTATAAAATCTTAAAATTATCTCTCCTGGATCTCTTTTTCAAGTCAGTTGTTTTTCCAGTTAGATATTTTACAATGTATTCTATTTTTTTTCATTCTTTTGGTTTTGTTTTATCACTTCTTGATTTCTCATAAAGCCATTACCTCTTATTTACTTCATTTTAATTTTTAAACAATTATTTTCTTCAGTGAACTTTTGGACTTCCTTTCTCATTTTGTCAAATCTACTTTTTAAGGCCTTCTTCTCCTCATTGACTTTTTGAATCTCTTTTGCCATTTGGCCTAGTCTGTTTTTAAAGGTGTTATTTTCTTCAGTATTTTTTATGTCTCATTTACCAAGCTGTTGACTCTTTCTCATGACTTTCTTGTATGACTCTCATTTCTCTTCCCAATTTTTCCTCTACCTCTCTTACTTGATTTTCAAAATTCCTTTGGAGTTCTTCCATGGTCTGACACTAATTCATATTTTTTCTTGGAGGTTTTGGATGTAGGAGCTTTGACTTTGTTGTCTTCTTCTGAATATGTGTTTTCATCTTCATCATCACCATACTGATGATGTCTATAGTCTATAGTCAGAGGTTTTTTTTTTCCTCATTGTTTGTTTATTTTTCCAACCTATTACTTGACTTCTAACTGTTTATTCAAATAAGGCTCTGCTTCTAGAATAGAGGGCACATTGTCCCAAGTTTGAGGGGTTTGGGATACCTGTTTTCAGATATACTTTTAGGGACCTGTAAGTTTTCAGTTCTTCCAAGGTGGTATGAACAACAAATGAGATCCTTTTTTACAGTAGTGTGTCCATCCCTAACCCTTCAGGAATACTAGAATGGGGAATGTATAGCCAGAATAGGAACTAGAAGCCAGAGTAATTTTAGGGAAGAATCTATTCGACTCATCTCTATATCTTCCATTAACCTTAACACAGGGCTTGAAACATACACATTCCTCCTTATGCTTTGAGTTAAGGCACTGAACATAACTGGTAAATGTTATAAAAATGCACTGTTACTGTCACATAAAGTTTAGTTTAGCAATTTTTGATGAATAGCAAGTGGGGAAATTGAGGAGCTAAAGTTGTAGAGTGTGGGATGCCAAGGGATAATGAGAGGACACTTAAAATCTTGAGGAAGATGAAGCAGAGGACAGTGCAGCAAGGAGGACAGACCATCCATCACTGTAAGAAAACTTTCTTTATCTTTCAGTTTTTCTGGGGACAACTCTACTTAAAGCATCACTACTTGTATATTGCCAGCTTCCCCGATTTGGCTAACATTGTGGCCAGAAATTGTTGGTTCTTTTTTTCCCCTTGAGATAAGAAATAGCTCTTAAAGCTACTCTTTCTTGGGCTTGTCATCACGACATTTGAGTGAAAACACACTGGACCAAAATGGGGGACACGAGACTGAAAACAGTAGCGACAGCCTCTGTAGGTGCAAGTTAGGAGAAAAAATATGTCCTTGTATTATCTTCAGTCACATTTGCACTTTTCCATTCAATCAAATCACCTTGAAATCCTATAAGTCTAGCTGTGACAGTCATTGCCACATCCTAGAATTTTCATGCATCTCTGGACACTGGGCAAATGCCCTGAATTCAATTCTGGGCATCTGCCAAAGATACATTCTCCCCCCCCACCCCAAGCTCTGACAATTCCATGCACCTTTCTGTCTTGCAATGAAACTTAGATGAATAATAATTTTTAATGCAGATAATCCAGTAACAGAGATGAGGTTGAGGTCTCTCCCCTGTAGTGCTACAGCCAGGAAAGGTTTTGCCTGATTCTACTGTTAGCCTATATAACTTTCTATTATCTTTTTGGAGGTGTAGGTGTGCAATTTAATAGATGATTTCCAGCTGGTATGGAGAATCGTGCATCCTTTCATATGTGAAATAGATGAGCATGTATGATGCAAATTTTAATGAAGTTGGAATTTAAAAGAGCTCTTGACAATTAAAATAGATATTGCATCAAGCAGAAAAATTAGGAAGAGAATATATTATTGAATTAATTTCCTACTTATTTTTTAAATCATCCTAAAGAATGAGGAAGGAAAGAAGGAGAAGAAACACATAATAAAAATGATATTGTTTATTGGAATGTACTACTAGGAAAGTTGGGCATTAGCCTTGTGCATGGCAACAACTTCAGATTATTATTGTTCTCTATAATATCCCTAGGAACAAAATGTCACAAGAGCACGTCAATTTCTTTTTAAAAATAATTACGTGCCTTCTTGGGTTTATTTGTACAAACTTTAAACTCAGTACCTAGCACAGTAGACTACTTGTCCTCATTAATAAACATTCCCATTTTGCCCCTACTCCCACTCTCCCAACATTACTCTTGGTAAAAAGGTAAGATCAAAGTAACTATAACTTTCATTTACATAAGTATTTCATAATTGAAAGGCAATGTGGTACAGTGGATAGCAGGAAATACTTGTAGTCAGCAAGATTTACATTTAAATCCTACATCTGACATATAATGACTATTTGACACTGAACAAGTGATGCCACCTCTTAATGCCCCTACTAGATTCTCCTAGAGATGTGTTTCTGATATGTATCAGTGGAGGGAATTTCCATACCTGGTAGTTCATTAAAATCATGAAGTCACAGGTTTTTTCAAAATGAATTTGATTATGCTTCTATTTAAAATGCTCTGTATTCAGGAACATACATAGAATTATGAAATGTTGAAGCTTGAAAGATCATTAGATTTTCTATGGAGACAGATCTTTGATATCGTGGAATAGATAATTCTCAGCAAAACAAAGGGCAGGGGGGGCGATAGCAAAAGTAAAATAGAATTGTCACTATCATGGTAGCTATTTGATTGAAGTATTTTCTCTCTCCTAGAACCTTTCGATACACTTACATTTCTTGTGCATACAATGATTTTATGAGCTGTTATATTGTCTCCATCATCCTATTAGATTATGTAGTTGTTGTTTGGTTGGTTAAGTTGTGTCTGACTCTTTGTGACTCCATTTGGGGTTTTCTTAGCAAAGATATTAGAGTGTTTTGTCATTTCCTTCTCCAGATAATTTTAAAGATGAGGAAACTGAGGCAAACATGGTTAAGTGACTTGCCCAGGGTCACATAGCTAGCAAATGTCTGAAGTCTGATTTGAACTCAAGAAGATGATTCTTCCCTACTCCAGACCTGGCACTTTATCTACTGAGCCACCTAGCTTCCCAGATTATGCAGCTGCTATTTAAATCAATGACAATTTTTTAAAAAATAATTTGTATATACAAGGAATTTGGGTTACATACAAAGAGGAAAATAAACTGTCTTTGCCTTCAACGAGCTTGAATATCATTGTATCCATAGCTCTTAGCAGTATCCTGCTTCATGTGGGTTATTATGTAGGTTGAGAGAGTTCAGAGCTGAAAAACAATCTTAGAGATAACAGAGTAAAACTCCCTCAACTGAGACCTAAAATGGTTAAGTGATTGAAAATCATTCATGTATTAAGCAACAGAGATGTGATTTGAACTCGGGCCTTCCAATTCCATAGCTAATGGTCATTCCACTACACCATGTTATTACCCGTGTTTCCCCGATAATAAGACCTATCCCGAAAATAAGCCCTCCCCTTACTGTGTAAGATTCCTCTAAAATAAGCCCTCCCCCGAAAATAAGCCCTATTGAGATTGCTACTGTAGTGAAGGTGATCCCCTGCGCTACATGCTACATTACGGTACCCTCTGTATGCACCGACCCCTCCCCCCCGTGAAACGCACGCCGTGCTCCGAGCTGCATCCAATCAGAGCTGCAGCAGTGAGTGCGTCATCCTGTTCTTCCCCAGTGATTTGCTTGCTGGCGCCATTGAGAGCAGTGCCGCGGAGGAGAGCTGAGGCAGGACAACATAAGCCTTGCCCTGAAAATAAGCCCTCTGGTGTTTTTCTTTCCAAAAAAAACCATAATAAGGCAGTGTCTTATTATCGGGGAAATACGGTATCCTCAATAAATATTGAAATAAATTGGTGTAGGAAAAGGGGCTGGATTTATTTCCATATCTGTAAATAAGAGATAATAATAACTACCCTAACTCATGGAATGATTTTGAGGACTAGAATAAAGAACCACAGATTTTCACAGTTGAAAAGGATTTCAGTATCCTCCATTTTGTATCTGGGAAAAAATATTCTTCTATATTGTATTTTCCAAATCATCATCTATTTTTGCTTAAAGACCTTTGGTCATGGAGAATCTACCCTCTCTAGAATAAACCTATTTCACATTTGGATTGCTCTAATGGTTAGGAAATTTTTCTCATAATAATCTTATATTTGCCTTTTTACAATTTCCATTATTCCTAGTTCTGACCTTCAGAGTCAAATAAAACAAGCCCAATCCCTCTTCTAAGTGACTATAGGGGTCAAGTCAGTACACATTTATTAAACATCTACTATGTGTCAGGGCCAGGGATAAGAAAATAGATCAAAACAGTTCCCATACTCAAGGAACTCACATTCAAATATGACCCTTTTCCTACTTTCTCTTTCTCTCTCTCTCTTTCCCTCTCCAGGTAATCAAGGTTAAGTGACTTGCCCAGAGTCACACCACTAGTAAGTGTTAAGTGTCTGAGGTCACTTTTGAACTCAGGTCCTCTTGACTCTAGGGCCAGTTTCTATCAAAAGTGCCACCTAGATGCCCCTCTGAAGATCTTTTCTACTCCAAGATAAACATCTCCATTTACTTCAGCTGATCCTTATATGGCATGAATTTGACATCCTTTACTACACTGGTTGCCTTTCTCTGGGTGTTTCCTGTTTATTAATGTCCTTCCTAAAACATGTTACCCATAACACAATACAGCCAATGTAGTCTGACCAGAGCAGAGTACAATAGGAATAGGACTCTCACCTTCCCATTCTTAAGACATCTTAAGATTATGTTAGAGTGTGTGGGGGGAGGTAATGAAAAAAAGGAAAAAAAAGGAAATTTGCATGATAACTTAATTATATATTTAAAAGAGACAGCAAGTTGTACATAACAGATTTGCAGTTTCATGTGTAATCATCTTTTTTTATTATACTATGTTATGGAAATGCTTGTTTTATTCCATAAATTAAAAATAAAATAAATTTTAAAATAGATTGTGTTAGCTTTTTTGGCTGTATTATCATAAGTTTGACTCATATCGAACTTGGAGTCCATAAAAACTCACAGATTTTTTTTTTCCAAATGAATTTCTGTGTAACTATACCTCTCCTATCTTTTACTTGCAAATTAGATTTTTGAACCCAAGTATAATGCTTTATGTTGAACTCTATTAAATTTCATCTTATTCAAGATGGAACAAAGTTCTAAATTACCAAGATCTTTTTTGGATATTGGGTCAGTCGTCCAATGTTGTAGTTTTCCCTCTCACCTTCATATCATATCAAAATTTAATATTCATGACATCTAGGTTTTTATCCAAGTCAAGTCAGTAATTGTTTTTGGAAGGACACATCTGATTTCTTCAGTTTAAGGAACTCTCTAGTGAAGAAATTCTTTTCATGGAAGCAGACACAACTCTTTTGCAACTTATCATCTTAGAGAACTGCCTGGAACAATCAAAGGTTTAGTGACTTGTCCAGAGTTACATACACAACACATGTAAGAGGCAGGTCTTTACAAACAGTACATTAATGGCTACTTTTTGAGGCTGGGTGTTTTACCAGTTTATAATCTAACTGTATGATCTAGTGTATAGAATATATACCAGCATATATTTCTGTCTCACTATTTCTCTTACCTCTCCTCTCCCTCTCTCGCTGTCCCTCTCCTCCCCCTCTCCCTATCTTTTCTTTTTAAATTTATTTATTTATTTTAGTTTACAACATTCAGTTCCACAATCTCTTGAGCTTCAAATTTCCTCCCCTTCCATTCCCCCCCCCACAATGGTGGCATGCAATCAAACATAGGATCTACAACTACCTTCACATTAAACATTAGTCAGGTTGTAAAGAGGATTATAACCAATGGGGTGAACAATGAGAAAGAGGAAACAAAATAAGAAAAAGGTAGAAAGCAAGTTGTTTCTTTCAATCTGCATTCAGATTCTGTAGTTCTTTCTCTGGATGTGGATATCTCTTTCCATAATGAGTCTTTCGGAATTGTCTTATAACCTTGCATTGCTAAGAGGAGCCCAGTCTATCAAAGTTAGTCAGCACACATATGATGTGTCTGTAATTGTGTACAAATTTGTCCTAGTTCTGCTCTTCTCACTCAACATATGTTTCTATAAGTCCAGGTTATTATGAAGTCTGACTGCTCCTCATTTCTTATAGCACAATAGTATTCCATTACATTCACATACCACAACTTGTTTAGCCATTCCCCAATTGATGGGCATCCCCTTGATCTTCAACTCTTTGCCACCACAAAAAGAGCTGCTATAAATATTTTTGTACATACTGGTCTCTCTCCCACTTCTATGATCTCTTTGGGATAAGCCCTAGAAGTGATATTGCTGGGTCAAAGGGTATGCACATATTTATAGCCCTCTGAGCATAGTTCCAGATTGCTCTCCAGAATGGCTGAATCAATTCACAACTCTACCAACCATGCAATAGTGTTCCAATTTGTCCACATCCTCTCCAGCATTTATCATTTTCCTGTTTTGTCATCTTAGCCAATCTGACCAGTGAGATGTGGTACCTCAGAGTTGTTTTGATTTGCATTTCTCTAATCAACAGTGATTTTAGAGCATTTTTGCATGTGCTTATAGATATCTTTAATTTCTTCCTCTGAAAACCGCCTGTTCATATCCTTTGACCATTTAACAATTGGGGAATGATTTGTATTCTTATAGATTTGGCTTAATTCTCTGTATATTTTAGAAATGAGGCCTTCATCAGAAATACTTGTTATAAAAATTCTTTCCCAATTTTCCACTTCCCTCTTAATCTAGGTTACATTGGCTTTGTTTGTACAGAAACTTTTCAATCTAATGTAATCAAAATTATCCATTTTGCATTTCATAATGCTCTCTAATTCTTGTTTATTCATAAAATCTTTCTTTCTTCACAAATCTGACAGGTAAACTATTCCTTGCTCTCCCAGATTGCTTACAGAATCTGCCTTTACACCTAGATCATGCATCCATTTAGACTTTATTTTTGTATACAGCATAAAATATTGGCCTATGCCCAGTTTCTGCCATACTATATTCCAGTTTTCCCAGCAGTTTTTGTCAAATAATGAGTTCTTATCCCATAATCTGAGGTCTTTGGATTTATCAAACAGTAGATTACTATAATCATTGACTACTGTGTTTCGTGTACCTAATCTATTCCACTGATCCACTACTCTATTCCTCAGCCAGTACTAAGTAGTTCTGATGACTGCTACATTATAATACAGATTAAAATCTGGTATGGCTACAACACCTTCCCTAGCATTTCTTTTCATTAATTCCCTTGATATTCTGTACCTTTTGTTCTTCCAAATGAATTCTGTTATTATTTTTTTCTAGCTCTATAAAATATTTTTGGTAGATTGATTAGTATGACACTAAATATGTAATTTAATTTAGGTAAAATTGTCATTTTTATTATATTAGCTCGACCTACCCATGAGCAACTGATGTCTTTCCAATTAGTTAGATCTGACGTTATTTGTGTGAAAAGTGTTTTGTAATTGTGTTCATATAGATCCTGGATTTGTTTTGGCAGATAGATTCCCATACATTTTATAATGTGTACAATAACTTTAAATGGAATTTCTCTATCTCTTGCTGTTGGATTTCATTAGAAATATATAGGAATGCCGAGGATTTATGTGGGTTTATTTTATATCCTGCAACTTAGCCAAATTTATTTAATTCTCTCAAGAAGTTTTTTACTTGATTCTCTAGGATTCTCTAAGTATACCATTATATCATCTGCAAAGAGTAATAGCTTAGTCTCTTCTTTGCCTTATTTGATTCTTTCAATTTTTTTCTTCTCTTACTGCTACTGCTAGCATTTCTAGTCCCAAACTGCATAAGAGAAGTGATAGTGGACATCCTTGTTTCACCCCAGATCTTATTGGAAATGATTCTAGCTTATCCCCATTATATAATACTTGCTGATGGTTTTAGATAGATGCTACTTATTATTTTAAGGAAGACTCCATTTATTCCTATACTTTCTAGTGTTGCTTTTTTTTTTTAAGCAATTGGGGTTAAGTAACTTGCCCAAGGTTACATGGCCAGATTTTTTGTGTGGGTGTTATGTATCTGAGTCTGGAACTGAGCCTGGGTCCTCCCAATGCTGGGGCCGGCGCTCACTGCACCACCTAGCCACCCCCTTTCTAGTGTTTTTAATAGGAATGCGTGTTATATTTTGTCAAAAGCCTTTTCTGCATCTATTGAGATAATCATATGGTTTCTGCTAGTTTTGTTGTTGATATGATCAATTGTACTGATAGTTTCCCTAATACTGAACCATCCTTGCATTCCTGGACTAAATCCTACCTTATCAAAGTGTATTATTCTTGTGATAAGTTGCTGGAATCTTTTTGCTAATATTATATGCAAAATTTTTGCATCTATATTCATGAGGGAAATTGGTCTATAATTTTCTTTCTCCGTTTTGTCTCTTCCTGATTTAAATATCAGTACCATATTTGTGTCTGTAAAGCCACGCATGAGCAGCTTTCCAAAGGACTGCTGCTGGGAACAGCTTTACATTATGGCATAGTTGGCAGGATTACAAAGTATAGTGCTTCTATTTGTTCAGGATCCATGGCCATTTGGATTGAGATTGTAAGGCCAAGGATCCTGGAGGGGTGGAATGTAATGGTAATGAAATTTGAAGATCCCTTTGTATTAGAAAGCTAAGAGGTACTTACCACCTAGTTTCAAATTAAGCCTCTGTTATAGAAACAGAAGGTATGAAACCCTGTTGCTGACATAACAGGAAGGGGCTGAACAAGGAGGAGCTATACTGTGTTTAAGGAAGAGCACAAGCTGGACAGTCAGAACTTCTTGGGATGAGCACCTGAAGGTGGGCCTGCTGCTGGACTGGAACTTCTGTGGACAAAGTGAATAAATAGAGAGTTCGATATACTATGTAATCAGAATCTTAAAAGCTGTTCACAGCAGCAGTCCTCTGGAAAGTTGCTCGTGCGTAGCATCAGTATCATAAAAAACAATCTGGTGGGACTCCTTTTCCAATTTTCCAAAATACTTTGTAAAGTATTGGAATCAATTGTTCTTTAAAGGTTTGATAGAATTCGCTAGTAAATCCATCTGTCCCTGGAGATTTTTTCCTAGGGAGTTCATTGATGGCTTGGTTCAATTTCTTTTTCTGAGATGGGGTTATTTTAAGTAATTTACTTCCTCTTCAGTTAATCTGGGCACTTATATTTTTGTAAATATTTATCCATTTCATTAAGATTGTCAAATTTATGGGCATACAACTAGGCAAAATAATTCCTAACTATTGTTTTAATTTCCTCTTCATTGGAAGTAGATTCACTTTCATTTTTGATACTCATAATTTGTTTTTTTTTCTTTCTTTTTTATCATACTGACTAAAGGTCTATCAATCTGTTTTTTTTTTTCATAAAACCAGCTCTTAGTTTTATTTATTAATTCAATAGTTTTCTTAGTTTAAATTTTATTAATCTCTCCTTTGCTTTTCAGCATTTCTAATTTAGTATTTAATTGGGGACTTTCAATTTGTTCCTTTTCTAGCTTTCTTAGTTGTATGCCCAATTTATTGACCTCCATTTTCTCTACTTTTTTCATGCATGCATTCAGAGATATAAAACGTCCCCTAAGAACTGCTTTTGCATCCAATAAGTTTTGGTATGTTGTCTCATTATTGTCATTCTCTTGAATGAAGTTACTAATTGCTTCTATAATTTCTTGTTTGATCCACTCATTCTTTATGCTTAAATTATTTAGTTTCCAATTAGGTTTTAGTCTATCTTTCCATGGCCCTTTATAACATATAATTTTTATTGCATCATGATCTGAGAAGGTTGCATTTAATATTTCTGCCTTTCTGCACTGAATTGTGAGGTTTTTATGCCCTAGTTACATGGTCAATTTTTGTGTATGTGCCATATACCACTGAGAGGAAGGTATATTCCTTTTTATCCTCCTTCAATTTGTTCCAGAGGTCTATCATATCTACCCTTTCTAAAATTCTATTGGCCTCCTTAATTTCTTTCTTGTTTATTTTGAGGTAAGATTTATCAAGTTCAGAGAGGGGGAGATTGAGGTCCCCCAGTAGTATAGTTTTGCTATCTATTTCTTCCTCTAATTCCCTTAACTTCTCCTCTAGGAATCTGGATGCTACACTGCTTGGTGCATATATGTTTAGTAATGATATTGCTTCATTCTCAATGTGCCTTTTAGCAGGATATAACTTCCTTCCTAATCTCTTTTAATTAGATCTATGTTTGCTTTTGTTTTATCTGAGATAAGGATTGCTACCCTGCTTTTTTTTTTTACTTTAGCTGAAGCATAATATATTCTGCCCCAGCCTTTTACCTTTGCCCTATACATATTCCCCAGCTTCAAATATGCTTCTTGTAAACAACATATCATAGGATTATGGTTTTTAATCCATTTTGCTATCTGCTTCCATTTATGGGAGAGTTTATCCCATTTGCATTCACAGTTATGATTACTATCTGTTTCTTTCCCTCCATTCTATTCCTTGCCCTGTTCATGCTTTTATTTCTCCCTTCCCCTACTTAAGAGTTTTCCTTTTGACCACCACCTCCCTCATTATTCCCTCCCTATGTACCCCCCTCCCTTTATCTACCCTTCTGCCTTACTACTTCTTCCCTCACTTCCCTTTTTCTTCCCTTTCCCCTCCTACTGCCTGTAGGGCACAATAGATTTTTATACTTAACAAAGTATGTTTTTCCCTACTTGAACCAAACCAATGAGAGCAAATTTCATATAGTGCTCCTCTCCCTCCCTCCTCTCCCTCTACTATACTGAGTTTTGTCTTTTCATGTTAAAATCCTAGACTTAACTGATTATGTAAATCCCTCCTTGAACCAAAATAAGTGAGCATAAAGTCCATATAATGTTCGTCTACCTCCCTTCTTTCCCTCTACTATAGTATGTTTTTATGCCTCTTTGTGTGAAATAATTTACCCTTTTTTGCTTCCTCCTTTCCTTTTCTCCTATTATAATCCCTTTGCACCCTTTAATAAGGTTTTTTGTCATCAGATTAGTTAACTTATACCCACACACTCTATGTATATCCCTTTTAAATGTCACAATAATTATACAATTCTCAATATTGACAGGTATCAGCTTCCTATATAGGTATGTAAACAGTTTGCTCTTAATGAATCACAAGTTATGTGCATGCGTGTGTGTGTGTTTACCTTGTTTACCTTTTTATGTCTCTCTTGAATCTTGTATTTGGAGATCAAATTTTCCATTAAGCTCTGGCTTTTTTATCAGGAAGGGTATGGAAGTCCCTTATTTCATTGAATGACCATCTCCTTGCCTGAAATATTATGCTCAGTTTTTCTGGACAGTTGATCCTTGGTTGCAGTTCAAGCTCTTATGCCTTGTGAAATATCATATTCTAATCCCTCCAATCTTTTAAATGTAGAAGCTTCTAGGTCCTGTGTAATCCTTACTGTAGTACTACGATATTTGAATTGTTTCTTTCTGGCTGCTTGTAGTATTTTCTCCTTGACCTGATAATTTTGGAATTTGGCTACAATATTTCTTGGAGTTTTCAATTTGGGATCTCTTTCAGGAGGTGTCTGGTGAATTCTTTCAATAACTATTTTACCCTCTGGTTCTAGGCCCTCAGGACAGTTTTCTTTGGTAATTTCTTGACGGATGTTGTTCAGGCTGTTTTTTTCATCATGGCTTTTCAGTAGACCAATAACTCTTAGATTATCTTTCCTGAATCTTTTCTCCAGGTCAGTTGTTTTTCCACTAAGATATTTTACATTTTGTTCTAATTTTTCAATTCTTAGGTTTTGCTTGACTGATTCTTGATGTATCATAGAGTCATTAGTTTCGACTTGACTGATTCTAATTTTTAGTGAATTATTTTACTTGGTTAGTTTTTGAAGTTCCTTTTCCATATGTTCAGATTTCATTTTTAGGGAGGTATTTTCTCCAGTTTGACCAAATTTTACATTTTAAGGATTTGTTTTCTTCAATGAGATTTTTTTTTCCATTTTGGCCAATGTAATTTTAAAAGAATTGGTCAATTTATCCTTGACCACTAATCTGGCTTATCAAATCTTTCTTGAGCTCTTCTAAGAATGCTTTTTGGCCTTGAGTTCATATTTTTTTCTGTGGTCTCAGTAGGAGATATAGAGTCGATGGTGTCTCCTGAAAATGATTCTTCTCATTCACAACAACAGGATTCAATCATCTCTGGTTTTTCCTTTCCATGTTTCTTCCAGCCCAAGGTGATTGCCTATTTCCTGCCCTTTAAAGTGGATTTCTTGGAGCAGCCAGGTAGCATAGTGAGTAAGAGCACTGAACCCAGAGTTAGGATGACCTGGGATTGAATCCGGGCTCAGACACTTAGCACCCACCCAGAAACACCTGGCCATGCAACCTTGAGCAAGTTACTTAACCCCAATTGCTTAGGGGCAGCCAGGTGGCTCAGTAACAGCACCGTCCCCAGAGTTGGGATGACCTGGGATCGAATTCGGGCTCAGACACTTAGCACCCACCCAGAAACACCTGGCCATATAACCTTGAGCAACTTACTTAACCCCAACTGCTTTAAAATAAATAAAATAAAGTAGATTTCTACTTCTGGGGTACAGAGGGCTCTGACCCACACTTCTCAAGCTGGGAGCTAGGGGCCTGTTGCCTCTGATTGTCTAGACTGAGGCCAAGGCCAGGACTCTCAGTGTTTCCCCTAGGTTACTCTGAGGCTCAAAGAGTAAGGTGTGGGGGAGGGGTGGTCTGGCCACTTCAGCTTTCCAACTCTGTGACCCTGGGCTCCAGCTCAGGCAGACTTAGCAGCTGGTGGCCTCCTGTGCTGGTGTCTGCAGATTTATTTGATTGTACTAAGGCATACATGGGCTTCTTGTGTTTGTGCTTGCTGGCTCCACCCCCCTGGGCTTCAGGATCTCCTGCTGGTCAGCTAAGATGGGGTTTGTTGGGACTCCTCCAGCCCTTCACTTCAGGCTTGGCACAGCTTCAGTCATACCCTTCCTCTAGGACTCCCAAGTCTGCTGCTGGTTCCACTATTTCAGGATTTTACACTGGAGCAATATTCTCTGGGTTTTCAGGGTCAGGGAGGTGGATAAGAGAAGCTAGGGTTTACTCTGCCATTTTACCTCCTGGAAGTTCAAGTAGGCGATTTTTAAAGATCCAGAGAAGTTGTTGTAGCTGCCATGGGCCCTGTGCTTTCTCTTACCTAGCTCCGACAGATCCTCTGTCACACAGTGAGAGGTCTGCAAACTGTCCCTGCTGTGGATGAATCCCCTGGCTGCTGGCTGGGGCTCACTCTAGCTCCACTGTGGTCTGGTCTCTGGTCCACGTTGGTGCAGCCCCCATGCACTCCACGTTTCCCCTACCCAGTTCTACATGAGCACTTTCCTGGACTGGGAATCTGCCACACTCCATCTGCGAATGGATTCTGTCACTCTAAAATTCATTCAGATTCACTTTTTTGAGGTTACTGACAGAATTCATGGAGGAGTTCAGGTTAAGTTTCTGCTTTCACTCTATCATCTTGGCTCTCAATCCTCCCTCTGTCTTGGTCTCTCTGTCTCTTGTCTTTGTCA
Source organism: Petaurus breviceps papuanus (assembly GCF_028583685.1). Classification (NCBI taxonomy): domain Eukaryota; kingdom Metazoa; phylum Chordata; class Mammalia; order Diprotodontia; family Petauridae; genus Petaurus; species Petaurus breviceps. The sequence continues at coordinate 57,636,115 of NW_027187391.1, forward strand.
CTTTCTCCTTCTCTCTGTTTCTCTCTCTCTCTCTCTCTCTGACTCTATCTCTGACTTTGTCTCTGTCTCTGACTTTGTCTCTGTCTCTGACTCTCTCTGTCTTTGTCTCTCTGTCTCTGTTTCTGTCTCTCTCTCTCTCCTCACAAGAATAAGATGAAAGAACTTTATTAAATCTGTTTATTTAATAAGTTTACAGACTATATTTTAATGATATAGGAAGTTCTTCATGAGGCACTTCCTTTACCAATGTCATCTGGCACTAGTACTATTTGTGTGATCCTGGGCATCTCTCTTAATTGCCACCTGCCTCAATTTTCTCAACCGTAAAATAAGGATGAACATAACAACTACCTCCCAGGGTTGTTGTGAGGCTCAAACAAGATAATATGTGTAAAGTACTAAGCACAGGTGCCTGGCAAAGAGTAAATGCCTGTTTTATTTTTTCCTTGGCACTTTCTCTGTACCTTACTGTCTTATAGAGTTACCTAGAAGACTCAAAGGTTAAATAACTTGCAACACCATTTCCTTTTCTAGATCTTCATTAATGGCTATCACATAATATAGACTTCTGCCAACAATCAAATAAAAACTTCCTAAAAATTCTATTATTTTATCATTTTGAAGATCAGGACATTTTGGGGCTTTTACAATACTATGGCATCCTAGTCATTTACCATTCAATTTCAAAGGTTACTCTCAGTAGCACAGCAACCACATCCACCATTTCTTTCACCAAGGATGTAGTTTGTCTGAGCTGGATGACATAAGCTCACCAGGGACAACTAAATGCTCTCTTACTGTCTTTTTACTGGTCTTGGGTATAGTGACACTATATTAATTGTGAATGCTCCTTAACATATAAAGTGCTCTACAGATGTAGGTTATTGCTAGTATGAATTAACCCTTCAAAGAGCATTGGTTCCCCCTGCCAGTATCTTGGGCTGAGAAAGGACTTGGCTTTACTTGGAGAGGTGACAGTAATCAAGGGTTTTAAAAGTCCAAATTGGCTTCTAGGAGATCCTGTGGATTAGGCATAAGGAAAGAATAGGAGAAAGCAAGCTCTATGAGAAAGGACTGGATGTCACAAGACACATAAGTATGAAGATATTACTGAGTAAGAAGAAAGGAGATGGAGGGAATAGACAACTTTTTTGTGTTAGTAAATTAAGTTTTTAGCAATTTAGAATTATGCCCAAAGAGCTATAAACTGTGCATACCCTTTTACCCAACAATACAACTACTAGATCTGTATACCAAAGAGATAAAAAAAAAGGAAAAGGACATATATCACACACACACACACACACAATATTTATAGCTGCTCTTTTTTGTGGTGGCAAAGAATCGTTAACTAAAGATTTACTCATCAACTGGGGAATGGCTGAACAAGTTTTGGTGTATGATTATGATGGAATACTACTGGGCTATAAGATGATGAACAAGATGCTTTTAGAAAAACCTGGAAAGACTTACCTGAACTGATGCAAAATGAAGTGAGTAGAACTCGGAAAACATAGTATTGTATGATGATCAACTGTGAGTGACTTAACTATGCTAAGAAATACAATTCAAGACAATTTTGATGGCATTAAGATGAAAAATGCTATCTACCTCCAGAGAAAGAACTTATGTAGTCTGAATGCAAATTAAAAGCATACTATTTTTTGCTTTCCTTATTTTTTCAATTTTTTAGTCTGTGCTTTCTCTCACAACATGACTAATATGGAAATATATTTTGCATAACTATATAAACCTATATAAATTTTATAAACTTACTATCTTTACTTAATTATACTTACTGTATAAACCTATATATGTATACATATGGGTATGTGTGTATGTATACATACACATACATATTTTATACACACAACATACACATATATCTATCTATATCTATTTATCTATATACATGTACATTTATGTATATAGTATAACCTATACAAAATTGTTTATTGTCTCAGAGGGGGTATGGCAAGGAGGGAAAAAAATTGGAATTCAAAATTTTAAACAACAAATGTTAAAAATAGTTTTTATATGTAGTTGGAAAAATAAAATATTATTTAAAAATAAATCACTTTTGCTGATTTTTATTATGCTTGCCAAGCATAAGAAAGATTGGTTAATCCATCTATTCATTAAGAAAGCCATTCAATTCAGCCAAAACAGTTGAGCTAATGGCCATGTTTAGGCTGTCTTCCATTGCTGTTTTTCTTTTTATGATAACAATAACAACCAATATTAATATACACCTATGGAAAACTAAAATGGATAACAATAGTTTTAGAAATGTTACAAAATAAATGTTTATGATGTCAATAAATCGCATGGCTCATTAAGCCAAGGCAGTTAATTTAAAAATATGTTAACACTTCTCTGTAAAAAAGGAGGAAGAGAGCTGGGGCAGGTAATCAGGGAACAGGAGAAATGGAGTAAAAAGTAGCAGAAATACTCTGGAACAAGTAGACATCACTTCACAGAATAACAGTGAAGATTGTAAATAAATACACCATAAGAGCCTTATTAATTATAACCAAGGTTGTTTTACTTCCAAATAAAACCTATGGGATGTGTGAGATTCAAAAGTGGAACCAAGGGACAATCCATGGGAGACAGATACATAACTCTACCACCATATGTTGATAAAAGTATTGAACAAATAATCATGCCATTAGGATTTATTTATAAAATCAGAAGCCACCAGAACTTAGAGAGGTCATCCTTATGGATCCAAAATGTATTAATGGATGTAGATCTTGCAAGGAAATGGTGGAAACCATGTAACACATCACTGCAGAACACAAAAATTTAATAGCTACATAATCAAGAAATATATAAGCAAGAAACTAGGAGTACCTATTTATAAGCTAGCTTTGTATATTGAAATGTTTGTTGATGACTAAGCTCACAATGAAGAATAAAATTCAATTTAATAATATATATGAGAATCTTGCTATTCTTCATCAAAAATAAACAAATATCTCTACTAAAAATACAAGATATTCTAAGAATTCAATAAATAAACTGTACTAGAATTGGAATGTCATCACAGACAAAACTGTTGTTGACAATGACATAGACATAATATTGACCTATAAAAATACAAGAAAGGAAACATTTATTAAACACCTAATATGTCTGGGTCAGCTAAGTGGCGCAGTGGATAGAATGCTAGGCCTGGAATCAGGAATATTCATCTTCCTGACTTCAAATCTGGTCTCACACACTTCCTAGCTGTGTGATCCTGAACAAATCACTTGATCTTATTTACCTCAGTTTCCTCATTCATCAAATGAGGTACCATGAAATGGCAAACCACTCCAGTATCTTTTTTTTTACATACACTAACATATGTATTTATATGCACATATACTGTCCTATATAAACATATGTATGTATGTATGTATACATATACACACATACATATATATATACACACACACACATATATATTCCCATAAACTATCCTTATACTGAGAAAAGTCTCATGAGTTAGTTACAATTATCATTTTAACATGTAGGAATATAAATAGTTCAATTTTAATAAGTTCCTTATATAATTTCTTTTCCCTGTTTTCCTTCTCACAATTCTCTTCCTTCTTATATTTGAAAGTCAAATTTTCTATTCAACTCTGGTTTTTCATCAAAAATGCTTGAAAGTCCTCTATTTCATTGAATGACCATATTTTCTGCTGAAATATTATACTCAGTTTTGCTGAGTAGGTGATTCTTGGCTTCAATCCTAGCTCCTTTGATCTATGGAATATCATATTCCAAGACCTTCAATCTCTTAATGTAGAAGCTGCTAGATCTTGTGTTATCCTGATTGTGTTTCCACAATACTCAAATTGTTTCTTCCTGGCTGCTTGTAATATTTTCTCCTGGACCTGGGAACTCTGGAATTTGCAATAATATTTCTAGGAGTTTTCTTTATGGGATCTTTTTAAAGAGGTGATCAGTGAATTCTTTCAATTTCCATTTTGTCCTTTGGTTCTAAAATATCAGGGCAATTTTCCTTGAGAATTTCTTGAAGGATTTCTAGATTCTTTTTTTCATCATGGGTTTCAGATAGCCCAATTATTTTTAAATGATCTCTTCTGGATCTATTTGCCAGGTCAGTGGTTTTTCCAATGAGATATTTCACATAGCCTTCTATTCTTTCATTCGTTTGGATCTGTTTTATAGTATCTTGATTTCTCATAGTCATTAGCTTCCATTTGCTCCAATCTAATTTTGAAGGAGTTATTCTCTTCAATGAGTTTTTGAAATTCCTTTCCCATCTGGGAAATTCAACTTTTTAAGGTATTCTTCTCCTCATTGGTTTTTGGGCCTCTTTTGCCATTTGAGTTAGTCTATTTTTTAAGGTATTATTTTCTTCAGTCAGGTTGTTGACTCTATTTTCATGATTTTCTTGCATCATTCTCATTTCTTTTCCCAGTTTTTCCTCCACTTCTCTTACTTGATTTTCAAAATCCTTCTTGAGCTCCGCCATGGCCTGTAACCAGTTCATATTTTTCTTGGAAGCTTTTGATGCAGAAGTTCTTACTTAATTGTCTTTGTCCCAATTCCATGCTTTGATCCTTTTTGTCCCCCAAAAAAGATTCTATGATCTGTTTGTGCTTCCTCTGCTTGATCATATTGCCAGTCAATTACTTGACTTTTGAGCTCTTTGCCATGGTAGAACTCTGCTTCCAGAGAGGACAGCTGGGGTTTTCACAAATGTGATCAGATGTCTGAGGAAGGGCACCCTCTCTACAGACACCACACTGGCACATTGGCATTTCTCACCGCAGGACCACCACCCAAGAAAGCGATCCAGATCCAAGCAGGTAATAGCAAGAGCTATTACTCTCTAAATGGTCGCTTGGTCCCCCTACAATCTGTAGGCCAGGAGCTCCTGAGGCAGCCACGAGGCAAACACTGCCACTGTAATGCCTCCACCACCTCTCACCCCAGGGGCAGGGGCTAGACCATGCCCTTTCTTTCCCACGGAGTTCCTGACTGACCTTTTACTTTCTTTTTGGCGTTTATGGGTTGAAAAATCTGGAAACCACCACAGCTGCTAGTGATTCACTCTCCTTAAGTATGTTATGGCCACCACTGCCTCCCTGGGGCTGGAACCACACGGCTTCCTTGGGACTGTGCTCTGCTCCCAGTGTGCTGTGATGAACCCTTTCTATTGTCCTGCCAGGCTATCTTCAATGGGAGATTTATTTCTCTCTGTCACTTTGTGGGTTCTGTAGCTCTAAAATTTGTTTAGAGTCATATTTTACAGGTATTTGAGGTATTATGGGGGGAGGTCACAGAATTTCCTGCTTTTACTCCACCATCTTAACTCCACCCCGCCCCCACTCTAGTATCTTTGCCAAGAAAACCTCAAGTGGTGTCACAAAAAGTGATCCTTTCTAGTTCTAACATTCAAAGTTCTAAGTTCCCTTCTCTTCTAGATCTAATATCCTTTGTTCTAAACAACAACAACACTGTGGCATTGTGTTATGTCCTTTACAAATATTATCTAATTTGATCCTCAAAGCAACCCTGGAAGATAGTTACCACTATTTTTCTCATTCTATAGTTGAGGAAACAGCTTAAGTGACTCATCCTGAGTCACACATCTAGTAAATATCTGGCGCCACATTTGAACTCGTCTTTCTGATTCCAGGCCCAGTGCTCTATCCATTACACCGATTAACTGTCTCTGTTAAGAATGATATTTTAAGTTCATGTTCTTAGACTGAATTCTCATGAGTTCCATGTTATATGGAATTAAAATCTCTTAAGATTCAGAAAACTAGCAGAAATAAGTCCAAAATCACACAGGGACAGGATGAAGTATTTATCCTCTCTATCATCTTGTCTACTATTGAAATTGCCTTGAAGATATTTTCAATGAGTCTGCAGAAGACTAACTCACATCCCAATATTTTATTGAATCGCTAAAAAGTGTTATTTTACGTAACAGTATCATGATCCCCCAAATATTACGAATAATAGCAAGATAGCAATTTATCCCCAGATAGTTTCTATCTTAACTCATTCAAAAAAGAAAGGGGAAAACGAAATAAGTAGCAGCGATAAAGTAGTACTCACATTTTTAAAGGGCTTGCTTTAAGGCTTATATTTATAGCATTCTCCATGTCTGAAACCTTGAAAACAACAACAAAAAGTGAGTTAGATTTTTAATCCAGTTGCCATCCTTAAAATTAATTCAAACAGTTATAAAGCTTCTCACTTGGGCGGGCTGGTTTCTTTTAACTGAGTCTGAGTTTTCTGAAACCTCAACTATTCATATAAGGATAATGGCATTTTTAATTGAAGCTCTTAGTGCTCTTCAGTGACCACTTTTGCTGAAGAAAAAAACCTAATAATCACATTATAAGCCTGTAGTTTTCTTTCCTGCTGTCTGCTAAAGGCTTTCTGCACATAGCCCTTGAAACTGTTCAGCTTGCTTTTTAAAAAATAATTTCATTCTTCCATGGTGAGTTAAATAGTTTAAATTGATTCCTGAGACCTATCAGCCTGGAAATTAATTTAAAAATTTATTAAGAACATTTCAAAGGAATGCTTATGCTTATTTTTTTTCCTCACCCACAACTCTCACATTAGTTCAAGTTCCCCTCCCAAAGCTTGTAAACATAGGCCTCCACAGATGGCTTGAATAGAATAAGCAGAAAATAATTATAGAATTGTTTTCTCACCAGCATTCACAAATATTGGTACTGAGTATTTTGGAGGTGCTAGTGACAAAAAGAAGAATATAATGATTGTTTTAGGCCTCCATGTGGTAGAACTTCAAAATTCTTTCCCCACCCCAAGATCTAAGAATGTTGTTCCCATGCTAATTATGTTCTCCTGGAGTTCAAAGGATAAAATTTAGTTCAATTGACCCAGGCCTTCTAATAATAGCCTTAACCTTATTGTAGTCCCATGAAGTTAGAAACATCTCTCTCAACCTCCCCAAAATAATAATGTAATAAGCATTCAGAATGCATAGATTATCTATACTCTGAAAAATGACAGCATAATAGTAATAATAATAAAGTCTAGTGAACAAATGAATATATGAATTCAGCACATTTACATCAGCTCCCTAGCTACCTATCATGAAACACAATCTCTTGGTTATGGGGATACATTTTTGTAATAGATGATTTTTTTAAGGATAGAGACTATGCATTATTTATCTTTATGTCCAGAGAAAACCCACCACACAAAACGTATGGACCCTTAAAAATCACTTCATTTAGAGGGTGCTTTGTAAAGGTTCAATGAAAGTATTACTGAATTTAATATCTTAAGGATGATGCTTACTGGGAATGTTAGATATAAAAGAATGTAGTCATTCTTGTGATTTGGAATTACAAAGAACTATGAAGTTTTGAGGGTGTCAGATTTTTTTCTTTTTGTGTGTTTTACCTAATTTATAGGGTTGGACCAGTGGAGGACAGTGTGTTAGGTGGAAGGCAAGCCTACCAGGAAGCCTATTTGCCTTTTTTTCATAAGTGGCAGAAGAGTCTCATAAGGAACATACAGATGAATAGATAAAGAAGGTTGGCTTGATATCATACAGTGAGAATGAGAAATAACAAACTGTAGCTACCATATCTGAAATATTAAAAGAATCATAACATGATTTTCCATGCTTCAAGTAGATTACCAAAACTTAAAGGACTTGATGAAAATCACAGCATGGAAAGGCAAGGAGGGATATTTCTATCTGCTCTTTAGGAGAGGGGCTATACATACACAACTGTTTGGGTATCAAAATATCCATCCAAGCAAGAGTGGCACACTATATAACACATTTAAAGTCCTGCCCTTTGATTCTAGCCTCTCCCAGGGCATCTTTCTGGATATGTGATTATAATCACTAGTATTGCTATTTTTAATTTCCTTTTCCTACATCTGGAACAATGATATTAGAGTCCAAGTGTAGCAGTTGAACTCTCCTGGATGAAAACATTTTGATATAGGGATCTTTACACACTCCTCTCATTTTTTTTAATTTGTTGTATTCCTTCCATTTTTGTCTTAAATGTCCTTGGACTGACTGATTAACTGTAATTCTTACCAACCTGTCTTTTAACTAGTTTTACCTTGCACTGTTTCTTTCTGTTTTATGAGTTGATAGTGCCTGTATTGCCATCTCTTTCTACTTGGCAAATGTCAAATATTTGCTGACTAAATCACTTTTTTTTTTATTTTTGTTGTGATGGAAGATTTATAATACTTAAAGTTCTATATAAAGCCATTATGTAATTGGTGTCAATAGCATTTATATTATTCACTTCTCATTCTTATTGTAAATTATTTGTTTAAATAAACCAAGATTGAGTTGTTTCAGTTCTGTGCTATATCTTTTTCTCATTACTATTTATTATAACTTTTTACTAATTAATTCTGCCCTTTGCCCTGACAGTCCATGGTCTGACTATATTCAATTAACTGATTCAGGAATAGCTCCCCAAACAATAACAAGTCTTTTTAATGTCTTGTAAAGAATATAATTAATTCTTTTTGTGTATGTGTGGTATGTTTGGTCACCATGTTTGCTGCCTACCAATTCTTTCCCAAATGAAAACATTCATGATATAAAGGTATGAGGATTATGAATAGACTACAGATTTGCTCTTTCATTTCTTTTCTTTTAATCATCATTTTCCATACATTTTTCTAAACCTTCACACATCTTCCTACAGTTGTATTTGAGGCAAAAAACCATCAGAGTTTATGGTGATTTAATTTGGAGGGCCAAGGCAGCTAAGTGGCTCAGAGGAGAGAGCACTGGGCTTAGAGTCAGGAAGACCTGAATTCAAATCCAGACAGAGGCACTTACTAGCTGTGTGACTTGCAAGTCACAGCTATTGTTTGATTTGACTCAGTTTCCTCAACTGTAAAATAAGGATAATAGCACCTACCTTGCAGGAGTATTGTGAGGATCAAATGAGATAAAATTTGTAAAGTGCTTAACAGTGTCTGGAATACAGTAATGCTGTATAAATGCTATTTTTACTATGTACTTTGTAGGATTTCTCCTTATTATTTACTCTCAAGAGTTCGATATCGCTACTAAGCTATACATATTTTCTCTCTTTCTTTTTTTCCTTTTTGGAGGGCAATTGGGGTTAAGTCACTTGCCCGAGGTCACACGGCTAGTTTTTGTGTTAAGTGTCTGAGGCCAAATTTGAACTCCAGTCCTCCTGACTCCAGGGCCAGTGCTCTATTCACTGTACCAACTAGCTGCCCCCAGCTATACATATTTTCATGGTGGTCTTTTTGAAAATATTTTTCATTAGTACTTCAGTATAAGATGCTTAAATGCTCCACAAAATAATATTTCATTATTTTTGGAATACAATGAAATTTATTCTGCCAACTCCTTTTTTTTTTTTTGCTTCTCCAAGGAGCATCTATGCTCCACTATTCTGCCTAGTTGCAATTACCATCTTTCTTCTGATTTTATTTGTAGTAAACACACCAAAGTTGATTTGATTTACTTTCTATAGCAGTGCATTGACTTATTAGCCACTAGACAAAAATCTCACATCAAAGTATCAATAGTCAAATAAATTTCACCAATTGTCCAAGAGCTGTGTGATATTTAGCGATTCTGCTCTCTCTCCTCCTCCTTTGCTATATCATCATAGCAGAAGTGGGAGGAGGCTAGTTATGGTGTTTGGCAAAGGCAGGTAATATTATTGACAATTGTGAATATAGACAATTTCAAAGTGCTTTTTGAGTGTATCTAATATCTTTTGGTCAACAGTATTCTCAGAATTGTTCCAAAAAAGGAAGTAAAACCTTCATAAAGTTGACCAAATTCTATTTATAATGGATAGCATGTGTAGTTAGCATTAATATAGAACTTTTAGGTTTTCAAAATGCTTTACAAATATTATCTCATTTGATCCCTATGACAATGCTGAGAAGTCATTTTTATTCCCATTTTACAGATGAGGAAACTGAGGCAAACGAAGGTTAAGTAAATTGCCTAGAGTCAGACAGCTATAAGTGTCTGAGTCCACATTTGAACTCAGGTCTTCATTACTATAGGTCCAGCACTTTATTCACTATCTAACTTCCTCCATACAATATCATAGTCATTCTATGCTTTCATATACCCCAATTCTGTCCATCCAACTTCTTAACATGAATCCTGGTATAATTCAGCGTTTTCCCAAATTCAGCCAGTAAGAGCCACTGCATGGGTTACCATGTTGTTATGACAACTGATAATCTAAAACAAGAAAAACCTCTAAGGACAAGTTCACCAAATGCACTTTATTCTGTTAAAAAGGAAAGTTATTTTTTCCTCTGCAAATGAGACAATATGATGGGAGAAATTAAATTAAATGGTGATGTTATTCCCTGGGGGCAAAACAATTCCATTCAATAAATTAATTTTACATCAGTAACTCTTTCTTTTCTTGAAACTGACAGTAATAACTTGACAGCTTAAAGCTCTAATAAACTTCAAGATCAGTAAGACTCCCTGACTTCTACTAAAAAGGAAAGTCAGGAGTATCATAGGTATAATAATCATTCTCAGTTCATCACAAAAGGGTAGGGGGAAGAGGAAAAATCTTCCAAATCCAATTTAACTAATGACATTTACTGGATGAACCAGGGCATTTAAAATAGTTTTTGACAGCTCACAGTCTTAGCATTCTCATATCCCCATTCTTCAGAAGGGACTCTAAATCTCAGCTGACATTTTGAATTAGTCAGTTCTAAATAAATATTCCATGAAAAGGGCAAATATCCATTGAAGAAAATATTGTTTCCAAAGCAGTTATCCTCATTAAAAAAATGATGGAGATCGGGACCTAGTTGAAATAGGAAGAACCATTCTTTCAACCTAGTGAGTCAATGGTGGTCATAATTCCATAAACTTTTTCTGGTATAGTTTTTCTAAGAGTTTCTATTTTGAATGAAGAGAAGCAACAAGAATTAAAGACATGTTTTGTTTTGTTGGCCCCATACTTCTCACCCTCAAAGTCAGTCTAGGAGTGAAAATATTAGCCCCCAGTCTTATACTAAGTCATCTCTTTTAGTATTCTCCTCATAAAAACTTTATGTTTCTCCGAAAGTATTTTATAACTGTGACAGAAAGCACTGTGACAGATTCCGGTAGGACCACACTGGCAGAAAACCTGGGAATTCAGCCAGAACTGAAAAGAGAACTCCCTTTTGCACCAGCTCCAGGGTATGACTTCATTCCTTGTACTTTTGTAACTATACACAAAACCCTTGGATAACAAACCAAAGGGATTGTGCCAAATATCTTGGCTCTTATTATCATTTTTTATCTTCTAAACGATACTGATAAATGATTTGTGAATTAAAAAAAAACACGCTAGATAGAATAATAAAGGGTTGCTCAATTCTTGAGCTGCCTAGAGTGGTTCCAATTAGAGTCTGAAGGAGGCCTATTGCCTTTTCATCATTCAAGTTTATGACACAGCACATCTCCCAGAGGTCCCAGGGTCCTGAAGACTCAAAGAGAGATGTCACCTGTACATTCAAATAGATTACAGAGGTTTGCTAATCGGCAAAAATGTTTGGTCTCTCTGAAGCAGGAGGCAGGCACTGATGCCTGGTTGGTAGAAAGTGAATTTTAATTGCCATCATTCTACAATTACTCACAAATCATATTGAACCCTGAGCGATTAATCTAACATTTTTGCTCACTAGACTTTTCTTGAGAGAGTTTTATTTCAAAGTGCTTAAAACAATTTGCCCAGCTTATTTTTTTTCCTTTCAGGCTAACATACTGTTCACAAGGTTTCACCATCTCAGTTTAATCCATAGACACCCTTTTTGAGGCACAAAGTACCAAGGTAACTGTTTTAAAAGAGTGGAACCCTTTCATCCACAAAGCTCTACACTCTTCCCTCCAAAAAGAGGAGGCTCTTGGCCACATACAGGAGTGTGTGGTTGGGTGTCAAAAAGATCACCATCTAGATAAACACTAGCAACACCTCTACTCAGGGATATCAGAATCAATTGGAATAGTGTTGTCTTTCTTTCTTTTCTTTTTTTTTTTTACAGAAAACAAAGAGGTTATTTTGATTGTCTGTAGTTATAATTATGTGCAGACCCTCTTATAAGACTCCAAAACATTATCGTGTTGTTTTTTTCCAGCATACTCACAAGTCCTTTTGGTTTTACTTGGTTATAGATACTGACTTGTAGATACAAATGAGGTGGGGCCCATAGGACTTGGGGGAAGGGAGGGGAGAACAGGGATGGGATCTTTGGGTTGGCCTGATCTGGCCACTTGCAGCAGTTAGTCTTGGAATCTGCCCCATCTGTTGCTTAGATCTGGGCAGAAGGTAGGGTGAAAAAGAAGATGACTGTTGTGATAGGGCATTATATATCCTGTTAATTTTCAAAGGTTCAAGTGCCATCAGTTAAATCTTGGCATGGAGCTAGGGGAAGGCAAACCTACCTACCACATACAGTGTGTTAACACTAGGCACTGATGAAATGTATCATTCTCTGTGGCATGTGATCAATGACATACCAGCAACAGAAATAAATTAATTCTGGCCCCGTCAGGGAGAAAAAGGCCTTTAAGTTCCAAGGATAGCAAGAAGTAACTCCACACTTACCTAGTGATTCTGTTCTGTGTGTCTGGGCTTGATGAGTATGAGGGGTAGGGGTCTAAAGAAAGCAAAGTTGAATTCCAGTATCTTCTGTAGGGCCACCCAGGCTCTTATGGGGGCGCGAGACTAGGAATGGATGTCAGATCTTCAATTGCCACTCCCTAATGAGGGAAGAGTGCCTCAACACACAATCCTCCCAAGGCCTACAGGCCAGAGAGGAGAGGAGCAGTCTTCTCCTGGGCACTTAAGAAGTAGGGAAAGTACTGTAAGCTAGACAGAGGCTCTGGCAGTGTGGCTCCCCCCTTGATCCTTCTCTTCACATTGCTTGGTTCAATGAACAAAGAAATAAACCCACTCCAACCTGGCTCCATGGTCAAGCCCCATGGGGAGTGGCCTTAAAGGTCTGGGGTCTCCCTCCAAGGAGAGGGGTTGATGCTTCAGCTACTGTTGCTGGTATCTTCACTAAGTATGCTCCCAAAGCACCTCCAGTTGGCTTGGGGACAGGCACCGGGTATGAATGAGTTGGCATCCTTTGAACTCTGTGGTATGTCTGTACTTGGGGAGGGCAAGGTCACCTGCCCATTGCAGCTGGTGGTCCTTTGGGAAGGTGCCCTTTTTGCCACAAGCAGGCCTGCCAGCTATGACATGCTGCCCAGTGAACCCATGCTCGGTTCCAAGCTCTCCAAATTGCTTTTTTAGCTGTGAGATGGACTCTAAGATGGCTGTGGTTGGCCCGAATGGGCAGCTAGGAAGGTGTCAAGGTGGGCTCTTCATCAGTCTTTGACCAGTCGCCATCTCCAGGCCTGCGCCACCATGGCCTCCACTTCCCTCTGGTCCTCCTCCTTGGACATGCAATGCTGCTGTAACAGCCTCAAAGTCCAAGTTAGCCTGGCACTGGTCCAACTCCTTCTGCTCCTGCAGGTTCTCCAGGACTTCTGTCTCCATTTTGGAGTCCTTGGTCCTATTGTCCAGTGCCTTCATAGGATTATTCAATTCTTCATCTTCTCTTTCCTTCTGTACCCTTTTCTCTTCCTCTTCCGGTAGTTTCTCAGTCTGGAAGTTCTACGTGGTTCCATGTGCCGTGGTATAATCTGTGTTCTTAGGGTCTGTTCTGAAGGTGATTTCATCTACACATCGGTTACACTTGATGTGGAAAGGAAAAATTGGGAGTCCTGGATATAGCTCATTCTGCACTGTCCCCTTTCCAGGCATTATGTTTCTTGCCTTTATAATCACACTTGCTATATGTCTTACACCTCATGTTGAATGGGGCCATTAGTCTGACTACATATTGATGATCTTTGGGCAGCTTGAGTTTCGGGACTTCGATGGACCCAAATCTGGTGCATAGTATTTACTTAAGACTTTTCTCTCAGTCATCTTGGCACGATTTCACTAACCCCACTCCGCAGTCGCCAGTTCACCAATAGTTACCTGCACTACACGCGGCACAGCAGCTCTCCCAACCTGCACAATCCACTGCAGGGAAATAGTGGCCAGATCCACCGCGTTTATTGGTCGAGGGTGAGATGGTCCGCCCCCTTCCCCACGACGTATACCCCTGCTCTTCCTTCCTTCCCCTACATGTGCTTTTCATGTGGTTCTTCTCCATAAGGGATCCGACGGCGCACCGGCCCCGCCGCTACGAGGGTTCCGCGGACACAGGGAAGATTCCTCCCCAGAGCAACTGGGGAGAGCTTTCAAAACCTCAGACCGGAAGGGAAGGAAGACGGGGTGGGGGAGGAGGAGCTTCTACAGTACTCCTAGTGCTGTTTTCCAGCTCTTTTCTGCTTACTTTATGCACATGCGTGTGTGCTTTCTGCCATTTGTTTATTTACATTTTCTTTTAGTTGGGCTCCCAAAACTCTTTCCCCACAATTTGAGGAAAGCATCTGGGTCTGGAAGTCAGGAGACCTGGGTTCGAGAGAGGCGCGGACTCACGTTGTGATTGGCTTTGGGCAAGGTCATTCTCCTTTTCTAGGCTTCAGTTTTCCCATCAATAAAATGAGCGGGTTAAATTTAGAATCCCACAAGTCTGACGTTCTGTGTGTATGGTCCTCGGTCTCTTTTCCTTCCTCTCTCTTTGTCTTCTCTCCTTCTCGATCCCTGCAAGGAAAATGTGAATTGTGACTCAGCAGAGCAAGGATCAATGGCTGCCACATTCACAGGGCTGAAGATATGACCCGGGGGAGGAGTCAGTTAGTCAACAAGCATTTAATGCTCACTACTTGTTTCCGGGCACTGGTGATACAACGGAAGGAAAAACAAAACTCCCTGTCCTCAGGGAGGTCGCAGTCTAGTGGGGGAGACAACACACAAACAACTATGTATTTGTAAGATATAAATGGAGAGTAACTCAAGAGAAGGCACTGCTGGCAGCAGGAGGAGAGGGAGGGGGATTGAGGAAAGACCTCTTGCAGAAGCAGATGAGCTGAGTCTTGAAGGAAGCCAGGAGGTCAAGTGAGGAGAGAGATCTGGGCAAGAGGGACAATGGGAGGGAGGCAAGGTGTCAGGAGGTGGAATGTTGTGTGCAAGGTGGTGAAGGGCTCTGAAAACCAAACAGAGGATTGCATATTTCATTCTGGAGTTAATAGGGAGACAAGTTTATTGAGTAGTGGGGTGATGGTCAAACCTGTGCCTTAGGAAGATGTGTTTGATGACTGAGTGGATGATGATCTGGTGGGGGTGGATTTGAAATAGCAGGCTATTGGAATGGTCCAGCTGTGAGGGGATGAGGACCTGGACCAGGGTGCTAGCTGTGTTAGGGGAGAAAAGGAAGTGCATAGGAGAGATGTTATGAAGATAGAAACTGCATGACCTGGAAAGTGATTTGTGAAAAGGTTTGGGGGTGGGATAGAGTGAGGACTTGAGGATAACACACTTTGTGAACCTGGGTCACAGGAAGAATAGTGGTATTCCCTACAGTAATAGAAAAGTTAGGAGATGGGGAGGGTTTGGGGGGAAAGGTCATGAACTCTCCTTTGGACTTACAGTTTTAAAATTTTGTGCTTCTGGGAAATATGGAACTGGCACTCAGGAGGCAGATCATGTTGGCCTGAAGATTGTGATTTGGGGCTCATGTAGAGGAGATAATTAAAGCTATGGGAATAGATGGGATCACAGATAGAAGTTGCAAGGCAGGAGTGGGGAACCTGCAGCCTCCAGGTCCTTGACTACTACAGCTCCTTGACTGAGTTCAAGTCTCATGGAACAAAGGGATTTGTTCTGTGAAGTCTGGACTCAGTCAAAGAGCCGCACTTGAGGGCCTAAAGGGCCACATGTCACCTCAAGGTTTGTTCTGTGAAGTTTGGATTTAGAGCATCATCTTTGCATCTCTGCTCAGTATGCAAGAGCTTTTATAGGAAGTGCTACCACACAGTAACAAGGATCAAATACTTTATAACGAGTTGCATGGGTGATTTTCATGATTCTCAGATTTTTATCAGATGAAGGGAAAGGATGATCAATTTCATCTCCACATATTTTCTTTTAGTGGGCTGGCTAACTGGCTCTATGATACTTGTGTGATAAGGAATGACACCACTGGCTAGATTTTGTTAAGAATTTTTTTTAATTTTTTTTACTTTTTTTGGAGAGGAAAGGCAGGGTAATTGGGGATTAAGTGACTTGTCCAAGGTGGCACAGCTACTAAGCGTTAAGTTTCTGAGGCTGGATTTGAACTCAGGTCCTCCTGACTCCAGGGAGGGTGCTCCATTCACTGCGCCACCTAGCCGCCCCTTTGTTAAAACATTAATAAAAAGAAAGGCAGTTTGGTTTAAGCAATAGAAAGCAGAAGACAGGAAGACCTAGGTTCAAGTCCTGCCTCTGACAGAGTTATGTGACCCTAGGCAAAATCATTAAATTCAGTACTATGGAACAGTTGGTATATTCCTTGGAAGTGGAAGTCTTTTGCTTGTTTGCTTTCAGGAAGAACATCCTACATACACCAATTAAATCTTGGATTCAAGAAAAAAACAACAAGAAATGACCATATTCAAAGAAATGAGAGCAATGAAGGGAGGGGAAAACTAAAAAAAAAAAAACAACTCTTCCTTCTTATTTGAAAGAAAAAACAAAAGCTTTATTTTTAAAGGCCCTCAGAATATTTGTTTTAGATTCCTATACATTTGGAAATCCAATTCAACTCTATTCTACCAACCTTCTGAGAAAGTCTAGGCAGTTTATTTAGTAGAGTAACTTGCTTTTTGACAATGTATCTTAAATTAATCATAATCATAGAGAGGATAGGAGTTGCTCACTATTTGAAAGGTGATGTTTTGTTTTCATTTAAAAATGCAGGGAAATAATTTTGGGTTTTTTTTTTAATTCTCCATGATTCATAGACAATGGAGTACAATGGCAACTTTTTGGCAATGTGTTGGGATTACATTCTGAAAACATTCCCTCCAACTGTTTATGTATGACTAACTTAAAGAGCAGTGCATAATATAATAATATTCTGTATCCCCCACCTTTAAACCTGTGATTTCATCAGTGAAGGGAGCTTCCAATGAAGAAATTCCCCCTACAAATATTGATCAGCTATTCTTCTGCAACTTATAGCATTGGAAGTTGAGTGGAGAAGAAATTAACTAAAGGATATTGATAAGGTGACACATCTAGGAGTATACACCAGAGGTGGAATCGAACCCAGGCCTTCTTGACTCTTTCTGTCTCACTAAGTACAAATGAGACAATAATAATGCCACAAGTGAGATGGTTTCTTGCTGTGTTGTTAATTATTCTTTCCCTACACAGCCCACATTCAACTGCTTGAAAACAGGGATAGAGGGGCAGATAAATGGCAGCCTAGAGTCAGGAGGACCTGAGTTCATATTTGACCTCAGACACTTACTAGCTGTGTGAACCTAGGCAAGTCACTCTCCTTCCCTCCCTCCCTCCATCCCTTCCTTCCTTCTTTAATTTCTTTTTGGCATAGTTACAGTTATTGTGTGTGTGTGTGTGTGTGTACATTTAGCCAGGAGATTCATATGTGTGTACACACATGCATGCATACATACATATATAGTCTACTAATTTCACTCTGTATCACCACATAGGTCTTTTCACATTTACATATGTGTTTTTCTCCCCCCTCTTCATCTCTGTCTCTCTCTGCCTGTCTGTCTCTGTGTCTCTGCCTCTGTCTCTGTCTCTGTCTTTGGGACCTTTTATTTCAACCATGTGAGGAACTACTAATGTAGAGACTCTCTTCATTGAATTTAATGGGCAAATTATTATTTGTTTTAGTCTTATAGAATTATGTAGGGCAATAAGAGGTTGAATGTTATAAAAAGAAAAAAAAACTTATTCTACCAAAATACTTACAGCTGTTTTAATGTTAGAAACAACCTATATGTCCACTGATCTGAGATTCCAAAATAATTTTTTTTTATTAGTGCAAAGGAACAGCAAGGTGCTATAAAAAAAGCCAATGAATTTGAAAGATAGATAATGGTATTATGGTATTTCGGATAGAGGTCCAGCCTTTGAGTCAGAAAATTCTCGATACCTATCTCACTTCTGACATAAGACATTCAACCTGTTTTTGCCCTATATAACTCTATGAGACTAAGACAGAGATAATAATTTGCCTATTCAACTCAGTGAAGAGAGGCCTTAGGGAAACTTGCTGCAAAAATTTTGACATTACTTCATTATCTATGATACTTGTTATCAAAATGTAGTTTCCCAGACTTCTCTTTTAATTAGTTCTATTTTTACTTTTGCTTTGTCTGAGGTTATGATTGCTATCCCTTCAGCTGAAGCATAATAGATTCTTCTCTAGCCCTTTATTTTAACAGTGTGTGTATCTTTCTGTTTTATATGTATCTATTGTAAACAGCATATTGTTGGATTCTGATTTCTAATTCATTCTGCTATCTGCTTCTGTTTTTTGGGTAAGCTCAGCCCATTCACATTCACAGTTTTGATTTCTAACGATATTTCCCTCCACCTTATATTCTTTTTTATCCTTCTGCCTCTCTATTTTTATCCTGTCCCTCCTCAAAAGCCTGTTTTGCTTCTGACCTTTCTTAACTTACCCTTCCTATTATCACCCACCATTTCTTATCCCTTTCTTCTCGTTTCCCTATTAAGAATATGTGTGTGTGTGTTTATTTATATCCTTCCCTCTTTGAACCAATTCTGATAAGAGTGGGGTACATTGCTCCCTACCCTCAATTTCCCCCTGAATTGTAAAAGCTCCTCAATGAATTCCTCTTTTATGTAAAATACTTTATTCCCTTCTACCTCTACCCCTGCCCCACCCCGGCCCATGCTTCCATCATTTTTCTAAGGCTTTGCTTTTTTTTACTCTTTTATTTTTTGTTGAGATTAACCAAAAATAATTTACTCACACCCATAACCTCTGTCTATATAGATTGCTTTAAACAGCCCTAACAATGTCAAAGTTTTTAGGAATTACATGTATCATTTTCCCTTGTAGGAATATAAACAGTTTAACCTTATGGAACCCCCTATTATTTCTCTTTCATGTTTATATGCTTCTCTTAAGTCCTGTGCTTGAATGTCAAATTTTCTATTCAGCTCTGGTCTTTTCATCATGAATGCTTGAGAATCTTCTATTTCATTAAATATCTATTTTCCCCCTGAAGGATTATACTGTTGTATTTTTTTTTTTGTGAGGGAAGGTTATTCTTGGTTATAATCCTAGTTCCTTTGACTTCTGGAATATCATATTCCAAACCCTCTGATCCTTTACTGTAGAAACTGTATTATCTTGACTGTGGATCCATGATATTTGAATTGCTTCTTTTTGGATGCTTGCAGCATTTTCTCCTTGACTTGGGGGTACTAGAATTTGGCTATAAAATTCCCAGGAGTTTCCATAGGAATGTCTTTCAGGAGATGATTGCCAGATTCTTTCAATTTCTATTCTACCCTCTGGATCTAAGATATCAAGGTAATTTTCTTTGATAATTTCTTGAAAGATGATATCTAGGCACTTTCTTTGATCTTGACTTTCAGGTAGTCCAGTGATGTTAAATTATCTCTTCTCAATTTATTTTCCAGGTCAGTTATTTTGCAAATGAGATAATTCACACTTTCTTTTATTTTTATTTATTCCTTTGACTTTGTTTTATTGTCTCTTGTTGAGTCATGGAGTCATTTAGCTCTCAGTTGCCCAATTTTTATTTTTTTTTGCTTTTTGGAGAGGGAAGATAGGGCAATTGGGGTTTGTGACTTGCCCAAGGTCACACGACTAGTTTTTGTGTTAAGTGTCTGAGACCGGATTTGAACTCAAGTCCTCCTGATCCCAGGGCCAGTGTTCTATTCACTGTGCTACCTAGCTGCCCCCCAATTTTGATTTTTAAGGTATTATTTTCCTTCAGTGAATTTTTGTACCTATTTTTCCACTTGGCCAATTCTACTTTTTTTTAAATGCGATTTTCTTCATATCATTTTTCTTTTCTGACTTGGAGTCAGAAAAACCTGAATTCAAATTTGCCTATAAATGTTTATTAGCTGTGAGACCCTGGACAAGTCATTTAACCTCTCTCTCAAGCCCAGTTACCTTATATGTAAAATTAGGATAATAATATCACCTTTTTCAAAGAGATGTTAAATCCAAAGAGATAATTGTAAAAGTGTGTTGAAGACCTTAGTGCTATATAAACATGAGCTTTTATTACTATGTAATTATTGGGGCTTGTATTGGGGGAGGAGGAGTTGGTAGACTTATTCGTTAGAAGACTCCTCATAGTTGATGGCTCTATCTGTAAACTTTCTAAAGTCTATTTGCTTCTCATATTCTCATGCCTTTTCTTCATGATGCTGACTGTAGTTTTCTGGGCAGATTATTTTGTATTCTTGGGCAATCCTTCTTAATTTGTATAAATGTTGGATTCCAATTTCTCTGATCATTCCTTGTCCTACTTGAAAAGACTACTGTAATATTAACTAATTATCCTTGGTAAGTGATTTATTCACTTTTTCTGACAGCTTATAATAAAAAAAAATATTATCTTTGTTTGTTTGGAGTTTAACTATGATGTGTCTTGCCAGAATAAATTCTCTTCCTTGTGGACATACTATGCATTCTTTCTAGTTGCATTTCTCTAATTTAGCCAGTTCTAGAAAATGTGACTTAGTGATTTCCTGGAACTCTAAAGATTACTTTGTTTTCTAAATTCTAAGAGATGTCAGTCTTAGAATGTCAAAAAAAAAAGTTTGTTGTATTATCTATTCTCCACATTTAACACCTTATCTGTTTGTCCAACAGGTTTTTTTTTTTAGTATCACAATGATTTTTGAGTCTATATTTAAATTTTGTTTACTATACATTATAGGAATATCCATGTTCCACTACAGCAAGCATTCTGTTCAATGAATCCAATATTTTTTAAATTTTTTCAATTATATTCTTAAGGTTGGTCATAGTCTTCATTAATTCCACCCTTTCCTTCCTCTCTTCATTCTTTCCTTTTTTTCCTTCCTTCTTTTCTTTCTTTCTTTTACTCAGCCAACTAGGAGAGCCAGTTGTTAAATTTTCAGTGTGCTCATTTACATCTCATAAATTGGCAAATGCTACAAATTAGGACATAATTTATTGTTTTGTTTATTGTCTGGACTTAAGAAAGTGATGAAAAAATGTTAAAAATGCAGATTAAATGTATAAGTGGGTTGGGAATACACCTTTTTTTTTTTCTCCTAGAGAGTCAGTTAAAAAATTACTAGCATATCATGAGTCTTGGGGATAATTTACTGTTATACCTGGGTTGATGACCACACCATTACCCTCTGCCTTCAACCGAAAAATCATATCATGCACAAGTGTACAAGTTCAGGTTCTCTAGAAGGGTTCCTGCCCAAATTATCCTGATATCAATGAGAAATCTGAGTTCCATTTAGGACAAGGAAGCAAGTTTAAGGAGTTTTAAATTATTAGAAGATGAGAATGACTTGGGTAACCAGCCTTTGATACAAATTGGCCCTAGGTTGACTGTAGAGAATGGTTTAGTCTGCTTGAAGCCTAGCCCTAACAGCTTTTGGAGAAGGAGGAGCCTATAATTCTTTATCACATGCTTCTTCTGGGGATCTGGAGCCTTTCCTAAATGAGACCTGCTTGGCAATAGATTCACTTTGTCTGTACCTCCTCTCTTTTTCCTGTGAGCAAAGGTTAGGTACAGGCCCTGTCCTTAACCAAATCCCTGCCTTTTCCCATTTACACACACACACACACACACAAATATATATATATACACACACATATACATATACTTACTTGTATACACATATATGTGTGGGTGTATATACAGATATGGATGTAATCCACATATGCTTATATTCCATATGGGCATATATATGCAAGTAGGTATATATTGATAGATATAGATGTATATTCATATGCAAATGTAACATGTAAATGTATATATTATATTTTCTGTTACATTTGCTGCTATATTAATTGATATTTAATGACTCTTCATACCATAACTCTCCTTATCTGACACACTGGAATGCCACTTCTATTATTTCTACCTCTGGTTATGAAGCTTTTGACAAAAAAAGTATATCTTTAGAATGCATTCTCTTCATTAATGGAGGTATTACTTTATAAAGAATACAGTCTAAGAAAAGTTGCCTTTTCTAAGTAAAAGATGAAAAAAGTACGAATTCCTTCAATTTAATTTCCACTTCTAGTTCTAGAAATGAATTCTCAAATATTAAAAGGACCTTTATTCTTACCATTCATTACTATGTAATGTAGTCCTATTGTAGATTGTAATTTTTCATTAACTTACCTCATTTTACTTATTAGAAACCATTGATATCTTCGTTCATAATATATGCTCTACTTGAACACAATAAAACTACTTTTCCTTTTTAAAAATTGTACACAATTCAGACTTTTCACTAAATCAGACTGGCCTTTTCTTCAGAATTAAGGATTAATGACAGTTCCTGAAGTCTCTGTTGTTTTATGGCAACCTAGAATGCTCACTGAAAGCTAGATTATAACACATGACACAAGAAGATTTTCTGGTAATCTATAAGTCAAATTTGGATTTTTAAAATATTTAATCTTAAAAATATAATTTTCCCTAGATTGTCCTTCCATTGTCTCCCTAGTTTCTCTTTAGGGCTTCCCTGCCTAGGACTGTTGGACTTCCTACTTTTTTCTCTTGCCTCCTTCTTTTTGGGAAACTATCAGAAGTAAAACTGAAAAAAATAAACCCTGCTAGCCAATTTGGCACTAAACATCTCAGAGGTAGGGTTTTAATCAGCCCTATACTTATCTCATTTCCTCAGCACAGGTAGAAATTCCATTATAAAGGCCTTCTAAACAAACTTATTTTGCTGTAATAGGATTTTGTTAAAATGATAATTGTATTACCATTCTATGGCACTGGCAATTAATCATCTTTCTTCAAAATGAGTCATTAAATCAAAGATGTACAGGGTATCCCAAAAGTCTTAGTGAAGTCTTAAGCTGTTACAACTTGAAACTGTACTGACTATTGTGTCACCCTGCACTTTGTACTCAAGGACATCAGGAAGTTCCAAATAAATGTAATTGCACCCCCACCTCTTTCCTTCTTTCAGTCTCAATTTTTGGTTGGGATACCTGCAGTGCAAAGGCATAAAGGAATTTAAAAAGTAATTACTTGGTGACAAGACAAAAGCTTAGCTCACTTCTTCCCCACCTCACAAAATTTGGGAGAAAAAAAATATCAGTACCCTTAATTTTGGATACATGACTACCAGAGATAAATGTATTGATTATTCAAATTCTAAAAAATATCTCTGTGTAGAGTGAAATACACAAAGAGGTCATTTTCCCCCTGTCTTTGAAAATTTCTCTGATACAAGGAGTTTTCACTCATAATTTGTAGTATTCTTAAGCAAAAGACAAAATTCCAGTAAGGAGAGAAAATAGATACAAAATTCAAGTCTAAATTCAGTTCATAGTTCTGATTTATGAAGCCACTTTAAATATTGGTGTGTCCTAGAAAATAATTTTCCAAAACTATTTAATCCTTCTTCAATGTTCTTCACCTCTCTTCTATTCATGGAAGGATTCTCTTTTTCAGCTTATCAAAGGCGAACCCTTTAATTGAACCAAACAATGACTTCATCCTGTTCTTAGTTCATTTCTCCAATAATTTTATGGAGGAGTCTTTCCTACCCTAAACAGACTTCCCTTTTAAAATTTAAGTTAGACCTTAATTAGAATGATGCAAAAAATATCTGATTGCAGTTTATTATTTTTAATTGAAAATTAAAGAAAGATCTATAAGGGTTTCTCATTCAGATTATACCAAGTACTTTAGATTATTGTCTTAATATTTGTTGTTGTTGCTCTAATAGGTTGCCTAAAGAGGAAAGAGAGTAGTAGAAGAGAATAAACATCAGCTGTGTCCAGTTCCCCCAATTAAATACAGAGATTTCTACATGTAACAGGTACCAGTGAAAGCGCTTGCAGCACTTCACTGGAAGTGAAAATCTCCTGTCTTCTACCCCCAAAACAAAATGACACAAAACCTTCAATAGTTTCTTATTACCTGCAAGATCAATTGAAAAATTCACAGCTTGCTCTTAAGGATCTTCCTTTCAACTTGACTCCAGTCCTTCCCTCTCAGTATATTTGCTTCCATCAATCCCAGTTCATGGAATGTACTTATCCTCTTCCCTCCTATATCACCAGTGTGAGACCTACAACAGCTGCTATGAATATGCAGGCTTATTTCCAGGCTTGAATCACAAGATATAACAAACTCTTCTTCAAAGACAAAACCGAGCTATTTTTTCATATACCAGAAAGTCAAATCCATCATGATAATAAAAAAGTTGGTACACAGTACCAGTGCAGAGAACACTGCCATCCACAAACCTTTCCTCCATCAGGCCTCCCCACAAATGAAGTCCTTAGGCAAAATGCCCCTCTCTCAACCACCAGCTGCTCAGCTTCTCTCTGTCTCCTCTCTCTCAATTCCACATCACTGTTCCCCAGCTCTGCCTTGCTCTCTCTTCCTGCTCCACCCATTTGGCAAACTCCTCCCACCACGGGCTCCATGTGACTCAAGTGTGGGCTGGACCAGAGCTCAAAGCAGGTCACATGGGCCTATTTAGGGGCAGGGAAGATCTCCAAATTCCCTTAACATAACACTTCCCTCCCTCCATCTCTGTGCATTGAAATCATAGGCTTCTTCAAGGACTATCTCCAATTGTCATGTCCTGCAGGAAGCTTTCATTAATCAATAGTAGGAAACGTGATCTCCCCACCTCCATCTTTCTCGACACTTCCCAACTTGTATCTTTTCTATTATATTTTCCAATGTTGCATTAATATAACACATCATCAGTTCCATGTGCTAGATCTAAAATCAAATTCAAATCCTACCTCTGACACTAATAATTACTTAATAGTGGCTGGGTTTCCTTCCTTACCTACAAAAAGTAGATCATAATACCAGTAGTAATAATGTCTTACAGAGTTGTGACATTGAAATGAGGTCATATAAAACATCATATAAATGGCTATTATCATTATAATTCTTAATAATGGTTAATGATATTGTCATTATTTATAGTTACAATATCTTTGAAGATAAGGCTTTATTTTATTGTATTTTTTTATTTTTTGTATTTCCCAACATCAAGAGTAGTAAACTATACATAGTAGGCTATTTGTAAATATTTAATTGAATTCAACTACCTGCTATATAAAATTAAATGTATTCATATCAGTAAAATACTTAACTGAGTCATTCAGCAAGGCATAAAAAGGACTTTGTTATATCAAACTCTTTATCAAAATCGTATTTGTAATAGTTTCTTTTTTCTTCATGTTTAACTTGACCTATGTTTTCTAGTCTTAGAAAGTTTTCTAGGAGCACAGACATATCAAGTGACTTGCCTCAGGCCACATAGGAAAGGGATTCCTCCACATTGGAAGGAGGAAATTCAAACTCAAGTCAATAACACTCCAAGACTGACTCTCTAGCCATTACACCACACTGCCTCTGCAGTAATGGCATCTTACCTATTTTGTTTGTGAATCTGATTATTTTGTGTTTACAGGAGGATTTTTTTTTCCTCTCAAAGCAGGAAAAAAGAAAAATCAATAAAGAGAGTCTATTTATATAGCAGTTTGGCTAAAAACAAGTGAAGGGGGAAATGAAAATGGAAGGAAAAAGCCTTATAAGCACCCTACCTGATGTTTTCTTCCAACCTAAAAATGACTCTAAACCTGAGGTTATCTGGAATTGATGGACTCCCAAGAAATGAAGGATAGATTTCAAGGGTCCGTGAATTTAGATGGGAAAAATACATTTTAATTTCTAGTAACTTCAAACTGAAATTTAGCATTTAATTAAATTATGAATACACACATATACATATATGTTCTAAAAAGGAGTCTAGGCTTCACCAGATTTCCAAACAGGTCCATGACACAAAATATATTCCTCTAATTATACAATAAAAGTCCAGGTTTAAGTAGGATTGATAAGATTTTGTAAATACAGAAAGAATTTTTTTTTAAAGAATGTTCAGATCAATGGATAGGTGAAAAGTTCATGATCAAATAAATAGAAAAGAAGATAAGAAAAAATAAAACGGGCAATTTTGATTCTATAAGAATAAAAAGTTATGGGGTGGCTAGGTGGCACAGTGAATATAGCACTGGCCCTGGAGTTAGGAGGACCTGAGTTCAAATCTGGCCTCAGACACAACACAAAAACTAGCCATGTGACCTTGAGCAAGTCACTTAACCCCAACTGCCCTGCCCTCCCCCTCCAAAAAAAGAAAAAACAAAAACAAAAGAATAAAAAGTTAGCTGTATTAATCTGGGCAAGTCATTTAACCTCTTGCAATCTCAATTTCTTCATCTGTAAAATAGGGATAGTATTAGTAACTGTCTCCCAGAGTTGTTTAAGAATCAAATGAGATAATTTGTGCAAAATATTTGTAAACCTTAAAAAAAGAAACTCTGATACTCAACCTCATACCTATCAGATTGGCAAAATTGATAAAAGAAATGAATAATGATAAATGGTAGAGTTACTGGAAAAACAGATACATTGGCAACTTACTAGTAGAGCTATGAGTTGGTCCAGTCATTTTCAAAACCAATTTGAAACTATGCCTTCAAATTTAGTAAGCTTTTCTAGCTCTACACTTCAAAGAAATCAAAATAGGAGAGATGTAACCATATGAACAAAAATTATTTTATTAGCTCTTTTTGGTGTGGAACTGGAAACTAAGGGGATACCCATCAATTAGGTAATGGCAAGGCAATTATGGTATACCATTTTGCTGTGAAAAATGGTGGAGATAGTTTCAGAGAAACCTGGGAGATATATATGAACTGATACAGAATGAAGTCAGAAGAATCGGACTTATATAACAACAGTATAGAAAAGAAAAAAGAAAAAAATGTGAAAGACTTAAGAACTCCATCAACCCAATAACCAACAAAAGGACCATGATCAAACATGCTGCCCACCTTAACTCCAGACAGAGAGTTGATGGATTCATCATTACCTTTCCTGTCTTCCTAGACCTTCCATTCCACCACATACTCTGTGATCCAGTGACACTGACTGCTTCTTCCTTGTTGTTCAGGAGCAAGACACTGCATCTCTTGGTTCCAGGCATTATTTCTGGCTACCCTTCGTGCCTGGAGCGCTCTCCCTCCTCTTCTTTACTACATGACTTCCCTGGTTCCCTAGCAAAAACCATGCCTTCTGTAAGAAGCCTTTCCCAATCCTTGATTTGAATGCCTTTTCTCTGTTGATTATTTCCTATTTATCCTGCATATAGATTGTTTGTATATAATGATTTGCACATGTTCTCCCTCATCAGATAGTGAGTTCCTCAAGGGCAGGGACTGTCTTTTGCCTTTCCTTGTATTTCCTGTGTTTAATACAATGCCTGGAATGTTAGGTGCTTAATACGTGTTTATTGGTTGACTGTCTGACTTATAGTATACAGAATGAGACATACTTTTTTTGGACATTGCCAGTGAGGGAATCTGTTTCACCTGACTATGTATATTGTTGCAGGGAATTTGTGTTTCTCTTTCAATGGAGTTGGTTGAAGGGAAAGTGGATTTTTTGTTCATTGAAAAAAATACAAAAAAGATCCTGTTATTAAAAGGGATTCCACTTTACATGCAACTTTAGAAAGATATCTTGTATTGAGTGACAGTTGTCACACAAGCTGTATTCTTTGGATCATAGAATTAGAATAAAAGGTCACCTCGTACATTTCTTTTCATTTGATAGAAAATGAAACTGAGACCTAGAGAGGTTAACTAACTTGCCCCAAGTTCTCATAAGTGGTAAAGAGTAGAGATGAGATTAAAAGTCTGATCCTATTATTCAAACTAGGTGCATTCTACACTGTATGTTCAATAATCCTAGTGTCATAGGACTAGATTGCTTGAGTCAGGAATAGAAACCACATGACAGCCCATCCTCTCCCTCCCCCCAAAATCTGGCTATAGATTGGTTAAGAAGACCTTTCAATTAAAATGATTTGGGGGAAAAATAGGCCCATAGGAAAGGGTCTTCTAAATGTCTCTGCAGTTCATCAGTCTTCAAATTTGAGGACTTCTAGCAGTTACTTGGTTAATAACATGAATTTGTTCTTAGGAAAACTTACTAAGATCCTTTTTCCTGTATAAAGTAAAAATTAATTCTTTATCTTGTCCCAAGAAAGCTTTTCTAATCTTGTTAATCATCTTCTGCTCCATATAGACTAGACTCTTCACTGTCCCTCACATGCAAATTCTCCTTGTACATTTAAGGCATTTAAGTCTCTATATTCTTGTCCCTGTTGTTCTCCTCCCCCTGAAATGTCCTTTATAGTCACCTTCATTTAGTTGAATGCTACCCTTCCCACGTTCCTCAGCTGAAGTCCTGCCCCTGTTCCATCTCAATACATGCCCAAACATGTAATCACTTCCACTTTTGGTGAATTTCTTTATGACTTACAGTCTATATTGCTCATCTGTGCAAAATTTATTGCTTATATTGTTAATCATGTTTATATGTATACATGTTCCAATTCTACAACTTTATTGTAAGCTTTTTGCACATAGAGGTTTCATGGCAATCCGTAGTAGAGACAATGTCCAAATAGTGAGGCTATAGGATAAGGCTAAGTGAAGATATTGGTAATTCAATTCAATTTGACAAGAATTTATTTCTCTATTACATGCAGGGCACTAGGTAAGGTGGTAGTCACTGTTTGGGGTATTTCATTAGGTGAGAGAGCTGGGCTCTTAAGTAGGCAATTTCTACATGTCTGTAGTGCCAACTCACAGTTTTTTGCCCTTACCCCAATAGGATTCCCTCAGAATACCAAAGTTTAACTATGTTTATTGACCCTGAATCAGCCCTGTCATTTTATATTTACCATTTAATGACTTAGGAAGCTTTTGGTTTTATTCTAGCTCCTCACCTCCTGCCTCCCCCCACCTCCACTGAAGTTTGTTTACTGCTCTCCTTGCTCTTAGATCACTTACCTTCATTGGGACTTATAAACTGTATTGGCTTCATAGTATTGATCCACTAAGGACTGTGGGAACCTGACTGAGGGGGAGATCATTCTTATTCCTCTTAATAACCCACAAAGCACCTATCTCAGTGCTTTGTACATAGGCATTAAATAAATGTTTGCTTATTTATTGAACTTGCCAAAAAAATGATCTTTTTTTTTTTTTTAAAGCAATTGGAGTAAAGTAACTTGCTCAAGGTTACACGGCCAGTTATTTCTGGGTGTGGTGCTAAGTATCTGAGCCCGGATTTGATCCAGGTCATCCCTAAACTGGAGCCAGTGCTCTTACTTGCTGAGCCACCTGGCTGCCCCCCCC